>NC_135503.1:40077407-40093475 GCF_052857255.1 Amblyomma americanum | reverse complement strand
CTAAATTTATTGCGCGTTTTCTTGTGTCAAAAGATGGGTTAGACATTAGAGTACACGGATTACCAGGTGGTACATGCCTACAACCGCTAAATAACTTATAATTGAATTATTCTATCATACTGTTTCGGTTTCGGTTTCCTCGACCGAGCGACGACTGTGACGTCAAGTTGATGTTTTGGGCACGTTATCCACTAGAAAAACTGTAATACAATCGCTGATATGTAGTGTTACTTCCCTGCGACGTTTAATCCAGCCTCTTCCAAGACCTGGAAGGACAAAAAACTGGCCCTGTCAGCGATTATATAACTGTTTTTCTAGACGGCCCCGCCGCGGTGGCTCAGTGGTTAGGGCACTCGACTACTGATCCGGAGTTCCCGGGTTCGAACCCGACCGCGGCGGCTGCGTTTTTATGGAGGAAAAACGCTAAGGCGCCCGTGTGCTGTGCGATGTCAGTGCACGTTAAAGATCCCCAGGTGGTCGAAATTATTCCGGAGCCCTCCACTACGGCACCTCTCTCTTCCTTTCTTCTTTCACTCCCTTCCTTATCCCTTTCCTTACGGCACGGTTTAGTTGTCCAACGATATATGAGACAGATACTGCGCCATTTCCTTTCGCCAAAAAACCAATTACTAATTTTCTAGTGGATCACGCACCCAAAACATCAATTTGACGTCACAGTTGTCGTTCGGTCGATGAAACCGAAACCTAAACAGCGTCAAGAAGAAATTCAGTTATAAATTATTTAGCGGTCGCACACGAATACCAGAGGGTTCTTCATGAATACGAAGGTCTAACACATCGTTTGAAAGAAGAAAACACGCAACCAAAAATTTGGTGTCTACTGTCCTATAACACCGTCGAAACTACGACGCAGCCGCGAAAATAAAACGAATAACCAAGAAATAACAGTTGGACGTTGATGTTTGTGGTGTGGCGGCACAGTATTGTCACGGAGAGCAGGAAGATGGCAGAAAGGAGGGGGGGGGGGGGGAAAGGGAGGGGGGCGGAAAGGTCTACGAGGACTAGCAGAAAAGATGGAACGAGTTCGAGAGGAGTAGCCTAAAGCTGCACTGTTGCTTTACGGTGAAATCTACTTTTTTCCCCGACAAGAGCCGGTTTTACCATTTCTCTAGTTCCCACCAAGAATGGCATATTATGTACTGCAAATGCGTAAGCGCCAGAAAGACCTGTGTTCAAGAACTGAACTTGGCTAAACTGGGAAGTACCTTTGACCCCCGCAAGATTCTTTTAAAAGCTCTAAAGAAATTGTTCAAGGTAATTGCAGAAATTCTTTCCAAACACTTCTTACGCAAGCGCGGTCGGTAAAAACTAATCCTAAGAGTAACGGTAATCTCGAGCAGCACCTTATTACGTCTGATAGCGTTCAGACTGTGAAGTACAACGCCTTCTAGAGTTTTTTTTTTCTCTCTTCTGTAACGAACATCACAAATGATCCTCAAGTACAAAACTGATTTTATTTAACTATCTTACTATCTCGTTTCACTCGATTTTTTTTCTGTGAGATAGAAATGAGCGTGGATTGTAAATAACGAAAAGGCACAACGATGTAGGAGTGAAACTGAACAACATTCCGGCGTTGGAAAGAACGCAAGTTGGGCATTGTTGGCGCGAACAGCTGCGCCGCGTTCCACGCCGGAGGAAGAGCTCCCATAATGCTCGGCAGTTCAAGTCTACTTCCGGTCCCTGGGACGACTTCCGCTCATTCTTTGTGGCCTCCCTGCCATCCCCACCGAGCGCCATCTGGGGGGAGTAGGCGAAGGCGGAAGCGAAGCCTCAGCGGAAGCAAGCAACCTCAGTGCGCCTCTGCTGGGGCTCTGAGTTATGGCAGCGGCGGCGGCGTGTTTCCTTGCGAGGAAGCCGGAAGTTATTTCCCCGTTCGCGACAGGAAGAGATCGGACCTCGAACAGGAGGTGAGATAAGGAGACTCGGCTCGGATCGGCAGACGGGCGGCTGGGCCCCAGGACTAAAGCGCTAACCAAGCAGGAGCTTAACTTTGATGAAGCCCGGCAACCGTTTGTTCCCGGCCAGCCTCGGGCGAACTAGCTTTAGAAGATCCCAAGACGCCTTCCCCTGATTCTGCGGTTGTTTGCCATCATCGTCAGTTCTTCGCTTGGTGTTCTCCTAGTTCTTGTGAGAAGTCAGTTTGCTGAAAGTTAATTCTATAGAGATGAGAAAAAATTTACTGAGTCACACACACACCCTTTGTCTCCGTGAATCGAGTTTGTCTGCATGAGCTTCATACGCTGTAAATACGAAGTCTAGTTACAAGAGCAGCTTAAGGTTTCATGGTAAATCAGCAAATTCTGTTTATTCCTATAGCAGAAGTTGAGGCGGAGTGGTAGTAGAACAGAGTCGAGCCCTTCTACCCTTCCGCCTGTTCCACAGGCTTCCGCGGATTTTATCATTTGAGGCAGGGCTTGTCTTATAACTGTGCAACTGGCACGGACAATCCTCGTGAAGCTGTCAGCTAGAACCAAGCTGTAATTTTGCACACTTTACTCATTATGCATTGTCTAAGCGTGCCTTTTGTTCTCTAGCATGAAGATAACATTATAGGCTAGAGAGGAGAGCGGGGGGGGGGGGGGGGTTGCAATATAATATTGCACGGAAACGCCGCACTT
Organism: Amblyomma americanum; assembly: GCF_052857255.1. NCBI lineage: Eukaryota > Metazoa > Arthropoda > Arachnida > Ixodida > Ixodidae > Amblyomma > Amblyomma americanum. The sequence goes on along the minus strand of NC_135503.1, from coordinate 40,090,833 downwards.
GCACTGAAGACTTGTCTCATAATCCGTCAACGCGGAATAAGAAGCGACAGCCGTGCTACCATAGGAATTCAAGGTACAAAAGAATTTGCAATAAGGGAGTAATTGCTCATTAGCATCCACCCAAACGCAGCCATACGGCTACAGAGGAAAGCTATACAGCTTTCTCGGAAATTTTTCAGACGAAATTTTCTTTAACTACGAAGTTTCTGACAAAGCTGTATGCCTTTCCTCTGTAGCCGTATGGCTGAGTTTAGTGGATAGTAATGAGTAATTACTCCCTTATAACAAATATACTCCACCTTGGGAGATTTCCTTAAACATTTGACGTACAAAAAATTTATTCGCCTTTTTCTTTAACTACGAAGTTTCTGAGAAAGCTGTATACCTTTCCTCTGCAGCCGTATGGCTGAGTTTAGTGTATGCAAATGAGTAATTACTCCCTTATTACAAATCTACTCCACCATGGGAGATTCCCTTAAACATTTGACGAACAAAAAATTTATTTTCCTTGTATTCTGCCCTATATACACCTTGAGGAACAGATCAATCAAGGTACGCATGCATTTCGTCAGTTAACTCTCCAAAGCCTAAAACACAAAATAGCGAGGGCCAGGGTGAAGTGCGCACTATCAGACTTGCAGAAGAGGCTACATATAAAATCAAATCTAAAAAACAATCAGTTAAATTCAGTTACATTCTATCGGGGCTTGGCCACATAATAGAGACTGGCTTCAAACACTGGTCGCCCGTTGTCGCGTCGCTCGCTTTGCGAGCGCGCCGCACGACCGTCTCGAACGACTTTTTCTATTTGCTCGCAGCGGCGGCGACTCTGCCGACATCGCCTGGTCAGGCGAGAGCGCGGCCGACCCAGCGGCCGCTAATTGACTTTTCCGCAGCGCAAACTGCTGATTGCTCGAGCCGGGAGCGCCGCCCGGTCGAGATCGAGCCGTCCATACCCGCAATTGCCCAAGATGGCGGCTCTGCCTGCTTCCTTCGCGCATTACCGGAATGGGATGTATACGAACACAACGGGCACGCGCTCCCGTATGCGAGAAAATGCCACTTTCGACGCGATATTTACCGGCCGTTACATCGATAGCCCCTCACGGAGCCGCGGCAGACATTTGGTAGCCCTTGATTCCTTTGGAAGGCCAGTACAACCGCAGCCCATTGTCACCGCTGGGGTGTCGCAGTCCAGTGTAAGACACACTGTTGGGCGTTATGAACTAACAACACTAGTTGCTCGAGTTGTTGATAAGTTACTCATCGGCCATCTGTCGGCCACCCTGGCTAGCGCGGCCCCCCTTGACTCACAGTGACCGTGGGGTAGATCTTGAAGCTTTGCGATATATTTTGCCAGCTTTGATGACGTAAGTACGGCACCTTTTCTACGTTTTCTACTTAAACTTTTCTTAAGGTCCGCACGTGCGTAATTCAGGGCAATACGCTGTTCCCATGTAAGATATACCGACATCCAACTCTCTGTGCATATTTTTCGTATTCTTTTCATGTATGCTTTCCGCGTGGTTTTCGTGAGATTTCTATATGGGCTCTATGGAAGCACAGCTACAAAGTAGTTTCAATTTTGTGCAGCATTTTGGAATTGGGACGGCATAAACATAAGTTATCGCAAGACTACTATAGCGCTTTGTTGCTTGTCCGAACAACGCGAAGCTCTTATTCCACCTCGCGCTATACTCTCGTAATCCTCACAAGTCAAACACTTCTATTTATAGATAATTGCCTGTTTCTTTTTTTCTTTTTTTAGGGGGGGGGGGTAATAACTGCTTCTGTTCTCTTGTTCTCATTTTACCGAGTCTGCTCTTTTAGTGGGATCTCCCCGGGACATCGTCACCTTATCCAAGAAGTGACGTCATCACGTGGTAAGGTCGCTTTACCGATTGTCTTGTCTTGAAAATCAGGAATGAGAGAAACCACCCCCAATTCGTTCTGGAGAGAGTAACGCGACAACCTTTTCGCGGGCAGCTATCGCTACATGTCCTTTCATGGCCACATACCGAGACGAGGGAGTCACATACAGGGGTGACGCTATCAGGGAGACGCTATCGGTTAGGGGAATAGTGGAATAGCGGGGCGCCAGAGCGCAGGCGCAGGACAATAACCGGAGGCAAGCGCGCTATCGTGTGAGCCTGTGCACTGGCCCGCCCCGCTATTTTCCTATCCCCCTATGCCCCTAACCGATAGCGTCACGCTCTTCTAAATGTCTCTATTATCAGGAGTTCGGGACAAGAGCTTCTAGTTCCCTTAGCTGCCATTACGTGGCGCATGGTTCTGAACATTCAAAACTATTGCGCTGACATCATCCGTGACGTAAGAAAAAAAGATAATGACCGAGTGGCTGCAGTACAGAATCTGATAGGCCACTAGGCTTAGCGACACAGGCCGGGAGGTGTTCTGAATTCCTGCTAATGATAAGGCGGAGGCCTTTCCAACCTTTTCGACGGGAAGTGGATCCTGCACTGGAATGCACGTCCACTGCGAGATTAAATCGAAACCTTTTCCTAAGCCAATGTGTGCTACAGCGCCTGCGCGTTATTTCACTCGCTTTAAGAGCGAAAAACTCGCCTTGTAGACTCGCTGAAAGACAAAAGCTGACGTGATCGAAGGAGCGCGCACGCGGCGACGTTTATTTGATGTCTCCAAGAACTGGCGAGATTCCCGCCGGACGTTCTTCATTACCGCGAACCTCCACCGCTGCGGCGCGCACCTAAGACGTCTTTAAGCGCATGCGTTCGCGCGGCGAAAATGAGGCAATCTCGCGCATCATTTGCCGCGCTACGGCGCCGTCGCTGGCGCGTTAAAGAACCCGAGAGATCAGGGCAAGGAACAGAATGGGGAAAGGTAATCTCGCGAGGTATGTAAGGAGGGTAAGCTCGCTTCAAGCGAGGCGGATGGGGAAAACGATTCGCTACACAGCCGTTACAAACGACCCGAAGTTTGAGCGCCGAGGGGGATGTGTGGGTCGCGGACGGTGACGAGCTCCAGCGTCGACGGTGAAGGCGTTTCCGTCGAGGCTGCGGAGATATCGGACGCCGTCCGGTTGAGGTGATTGCGACGCTCTCTTAATGAGTCGTGTCCGATGAAAATTCCCGCCCGAAGAGTCGGCTCGGCGCCGGTGACGCGAAAATGCCGGCCTCCATCAGTTATCTCTTCGCTAAACAGACGCGTTTCGGCCGCGAGATTAGTGGACGCGCGGCGCAGCTTATTAATTCAGAGCCTTCCTGGCACGAAGTAGTTTACTTTGCGGACTTATTTCGCTCGTGCGCTTACGTGGAAGCTTGTGCCTCTGTGTTAAACACCCGTTCTTTTTTCGACTAAACCTCAATCTAAGCGTTAAGTGCCGAGACAGTTCACGACGAAAATCAGACGGCGAAATTCTCGATAATTCTGACATTTGTTGAAACTTAGATCGATCTGCTGGCAGGAGGTCGCGCGAGCCAACGTATTCCTAACACGTCGAAAAGGAAGCTCAGTACCCAAGCATTTGCGCGTTTTCCGACTAGGGATCTTGCTCCGTCGTCACTGAAGCCACCATTTTGTGGTACATGAAGCACAGAGAAAGGTCCCGCGCGTGTCTAATCGGCATATCGCCACCTGCCTCAGCTTACTCTGCTGAAGCTGCGTGCTGGACCGGAAAATGGCGTCAGTGACGTCTCGTGAATACCTCCCATAGCAGGCAATTTACTGGTTACTCTTTCAGCATTATAGTTTTTTACAGCATCTCAACGCCTCTAGGCCTCTTTGTTCTCTCCACAGGCAGTTGATAAATGCTGGCAGACGCTGGCAGAAGCATGTCACGGATGTCCAGCTAGTATTTGATACCTCCGCCTTTCCACAAGGTGTCAAATTTGGCCCCGTCTGCTCTTGATTGCCATGACTAATGCGTTGCCGCTCCCCGCGAAGCTTTCGTCAGGTCTAGAGTCCAGCCGTTTAGACTGCCATAGACTGTCATAATAGTCAAGACTGCCATAGAAAATCAATAGGGAACGTTTTTTTACGATACATTGGAAAAACGTTGATAGCAAAAACATGCAAGGCTGTCGAGGGCAGACCTCCGGATATATTGATTGTTGTAATAAAATGTTAAGATATCAGAGGAAGAGCGTTCATAAACTCTTTTTCCGTTGAAAATACGCTTGTCTAGAATTTCTGGGTATAGTCGCGTGGCAGCGGTCGGGGCCGAAAGAAAGGCCTGTTTCTCGATGCAGTCGACTCAACTTCTTTGAAAGGCCGATTAGCCAATGCCATGTAATAACTAGGTGCCGACTACAAGCCTAAATTGACTTAGCAGCTGACGTCACAGTTGTACAAGAAGATTTTCACAGAAAAACCCAATGACCTCAAACCGAACGATGTGCCCGAAGGGCCTAACGGAAAGAGCATAGAGGTGTTGAGAGAATTCTGCGCTACTGAAATAGTCATCTCATATGGTTTACGTCGCGAAAGGTTTGAAGACTGCCGTACTGAGACTTCCAGGATTTGAAGCGCTGGGCATTGTGCGCTTTCCGAGCGTCGTCACCCAGAAACGTGACGAAGCGAAAACGTTTCCAGGACTCTCCGACAGGACTAGTAACTATGCTTGGTGTGTCCGGGGTTTGCTTGAAAAGATGGAACCCTGTGAATTGCCCACTCGGCGCCTCGCAGAATCAGAATTCCGTTCACCATGAGGCCCCAATCAGAGGTTCTAGAAGAGAACTCCGGAAGAGCAGAACCGCGACGCGTGAATTCGCTGTGAAATATACTGGCCGGAGAAGCAGCGCATTGATTACAACATGCAGCACTTCGAGATTGCGATTATCAAGCAGAGATGTCAAATGCTTGTGGTTGGCTTTTGAAACGAAGTGTAAGTATCTGAGGTTCTCGTCAAATACTTCGCATGCCCAGGTCAGGGCCAATGCTTCCTTTTCTATTTGAGCGTAGCGTTGCTCCATTTTGAGTCAATGACCCAGATGCGAAAACAACAGCTCTAAATTTCCTATAAGGCTGTTCCTGAGGGTGTACAACTCCTAGTCCGTGCAAGGAAGGGTCAGACGATTGTGACTAATTTTGTGCCGTGCTTCGATCGCTATTCAGGTCTCCGAGGAGATGATTTCCTTTAGGCTTTCAAAGCCTACTTACTGCTGGACTCCTTAGTTTCATCCACGGTCCCTTGATATACCTCCACTGTCCTACAACGGCAAACTATAGACGGAGAATGTCGAGGCACAGTTGCCACAAGCATAAGGGGCGCTATGATAATCATCATTTTCCAAATCATGTCCGATGTATTTGTCTGTTGTGAAAACCGATGTAACCTGCCTTATGATGACTCTTACACTGCTGGTGCTGATGGCTCGCAGACAAAGATTATGACAGAGATCAATGGAAGGCAGTGAGAGACCCGTTGGATACACAACTCAGGCTAAACTTATCCCAATCAAGAGTCCAACTGTTGGACCCGTTTTATTCCTCGCCCCAACTTTTACTTGTGCCGTGTCTGTTTAGCTGGGTTTAATAACAGCTTGCAACGCCATACCCCGTACAACCAGGTTTGCACTGGCTTTCCATGCTTACTCCTTTCGTCATCGACACGCTCGACCCAAACTCAGCCCGCGCAGCTTCACCCCTCAGGAAACACATACACACAACCATTCGTGTAGCGGAAGTCCCAGTTAGGGGCGACAGCACGGCAGGTCTTCCCTCCAACCTTTCAGGTTGGAGCGCAAGCATCGCCTGTGGAACAGCGCCGGGAAAGGCCCAGCGGGGAAGCAAAGATAACCGCGTTACAATTCATTAGGGTCGCCACCATGAAGCGGCCGTTCGAGCAGAGCTGGTTGTTTCGATCGGTACCCACACGCAAAGCGAGTGGATGGGGAAGCAGCAACGTGGGAAGGGGCGATGCCGTTCCCTGTCTGCCGCTGATGGGGCGTGATTCCAAGTGTGCTGCGCCGCCTGCTCTGCGTCCCGCGCGGTTTATAAGCGCGCCTTTTGACGTGCGTACACTACGTGAGCGCGCTCTCGGTCGTGGAAGAGCGCGCGGTTATTATGCAAACGGCACACGCTGCCAAAAGACGACTGCGGAGAGCGGGGTCTTTAGCTTTCTCTTCATCTGTGTGTTTGAGATTGTGCGCTGCTCTGCTCCGTGTAAAAAGGGCTGACGCGAGCAAGCTGCGTGTTGGGATAATTCAGCGGCGTGATTTGGCTGGGAAACGCGACAGATGCGCTCTGTGCAGCTCCGCTTTGGCAGCCGAGCTCGCTCGGTTTTGGGAGGAGGGATGGTCGAGGACTGTTGCGTTGTTTTCCGTGCGCGGGTTTGTACGGGTGCTAATTCCCGGCTGCTGGCTGCTTGCGGTTTCAAACGAGCGCGCGGCGCAGTATGGCGGAGGGCGGGTCGCTGCTGATGCGGGAAAGAGGTAACGCCCTTAAAACACCCGAGTGCTTAAACTGTGTGATGGAACGGCGTCGGATGTTAGTTGGTGCAAAAAAGGATAAACATGAGTGAAGAAGCTCTTTTGTACTCGAGACAATGTACTGCGGCGCTGAGCTTGTTGCGGGTCAGCCGTGCGAGTGGGCCCCTCCGTGAACCCAAACGTATTTTGCGGCTCCGTCGTTGTACTCATGAGTTAGAACGAAGACGTAAACGACGGTGTTCACTGGCTCCGTATGGGCACTGTCCCTTTTTGTCAAACTTTCTTTTTTTTGATAACCTGTCATTTTTACCTTCCACTGCCGTGGCCGCGGCTTTGATCACGCTAGAGAACGTCTTCCATGTGTCCGGAATTCACAATTGTACCTCGGGCAGCCTCTGCTTCCTTTGGTCGATTGAACCTTCGGCACCATTTCATTTCAGTTCAATCTTCGACTTGAGGCAGCCTTCAATACACCGAGACACATGCTCGTTTCTCTTCAATGTCTTCGCCAAACCTAGCTGTTACGGCCGTCTACAGGTCGCAGGACATATAAATTCTCTGCTGCAACATAGAGGTGAGATGAGGTATAGAGGCCGCTATGATGAGAGGCTGCAGATCCTGCCGCACAACCAGCCTACAGGAGGCCCCCTCCCCAACACGCGCGTTAGTTCTGATCTCTTTGTGCTTCGCATGTCATGTGAGCATGTCTGCATGCACGCTCAGCTCTCGCGGTGAATGCACGACAGTTACACAGCGGCTTGTTGAAGAAGCCCGAGCCTGCACCGTGTCTCACCGGCAATGACAGACATTTCGTGCATTACTGAATTATTCCAATTCGGCTATGCAATTTATCACAAGCCTTGTAAGGGCCTCACAAAGGTGGAGGAACGCACACTCCTTCGCCTTTACACCAAAACGCTGCTGTGCCCGGCAGTTTTAAAACACTTTGATCCTGCCTGTACAGGAGAATGCCCACACTGTGCGGAGAACTCTTCGGACATCTTTCACATGGTGTGGGCATGCCAGTCAACCCCGAACCTCGCCCCCAAACCCAACCCCACCCGGGAGGACTGGGAGGCGGCCCTGCTCGGCTGCTCGGACCTAGCAAGCCAGAAGGCCCTGGTCCACCGAGTCCGAGTCGCGGCGGTCGCCAATGGGCTCCTGTAATGAGGAGCCCACCTAGAGATTGCGAGAGGTTGCTCCGGCTACCTCAAGCTTCCTCCCTGAAATAAAGTTTTTCACTCACTCACACTCGTGCATGCTTGCAAGTCCAGCCCGCTGGGCCGTAGGGTTAGGTAGTTACATTGCCCTCGGCTTTGTGATACATCGTGGCGCTATAGTTGCGTTCATAGCGCTGGTTGGGACGTTTATTGCCATGGTTCTTTATTATCATATTTGTTCCAGTGCGAACAGGCGCAGCCCATCGCCATTGCCATCCGGCATATATCTCGGTAAGAACAGAAATAGAAGAGAAGGAAGAATAGGAAGGATTACGTCCGCCCAGTTTGAATTTAAACCTATGCAAATGTAGGTGGACACCGACAAACCTATGTGACTCATGCAGTGAAGTTGAATCTGCAGACCGTTTTCTCCTCTACTGTCCAAAGTTCGATCTTCAGAGAAAGATGTACCTGGAGCACCCTCTTTCCAGGTTAGGGCTCCCGTTATCTCTGCCAGTGTTATTATCGTTCGGTGCGAGCGCCAAAGGATTTCCATTGGGTTCAACTTGCGGGATTCTCCATGATTACATAACTACAACTGGTAGGTTGATTTGCTAAGTCTTTCAAAATTATTCGAGCTCTTCTTTCTTCACAGAAATACTGCTTGTTATTTAACTTTAAATATTCTTCTGTCGTTTTTCATTGATACATTTTCCCAAAATTCCCGCTTGGCGCCAACATTTTGTCGTAATCTCCTATTGAAATTGCTTTGTTTATGCCAATATACCTTGGCGAATCCCCCCATGTAGGTATATACCATGTCTTAAGAAGAAAAAGAGTTTTAAGAGGAAGAATAAGTAAAAGAAGTAGAATTTTAAGGGGAAGAAGAAGAAGAGTTACGTCCGCTCATGCTTCCCACGTAGGCCTCGCCTTGAACTGCGCATTTTTCGTGACACTTGCGGCTCGGTGTAAAACTGCATGCATTCTTCCGGCGTCCCGACCGATGTCGCGGTCGACTCCCGCAGGTCTTCGTTACCGAAGGACTCCTGCGGAGATCCCAAGACGTGCTGCACCTTTGCCCTTGCCGCCACTGGGCTGCTGGCCGTGGGAGTGCCCGGGCTGTACTTGCTCCTATGGAGGCGCCTCGGTGCGGCAGCCCGGGACCGTCCCGGATTCTGTTGCCGATCCGAAGCCGAGGCCATCTTACCGTTGCTCAACAGAAGCGTGGATCCGTGCCATAACTTTTACGAGTACGTCTGCGCCAGGTCGGCGGGGGAGGCGCCTCGCAGCTCCGGGTTGCCACTGAGTAGCCGGCAGGTTTGGAAGCACACCGAGCTGATTCACAGAGCCCTCATTCACGGGCCTGTCGGCCGATTCCAGAGAATACTGCTGAAGAGTTATCTGAGAGAAGCCCAGCACGTGTGGAGCGTCTCGCGTTATGTGGAAGCGATTGTGCGGACGGGCACCGTTTCGTCGTCCATGGGCCCGACGCAGATGGCGCGATTCCTGTTCGAAATGGGCGTGAAGTACTCCATGCCAGCCGTGATCTTTATGAACGTCTCTTCCGAGGTTTCGGAGGCGAGGACCATGACGCTGCAGCGGCTCACGGACTGCTTTTATTCGACATCGCAGGAGCAGATCGCCGCAGCGATGAAGACCTTCAACTCTGCTCTTAACGTGTCGCTGCAGGTCGATTCGCTCTTCGACTTCGATAAGATGGTTTCCATGCTTCATCATTTTGGAGAGCCTCGAAGAGAAATAGCCAGTGTCGAAATCTCTCCCTTTGATGCCTTGCCGAAGGCCGAGTGGGTGGCACTGATCAAGGAGTACGTTCTCGAGATAGCGCCTCAGGTAACGTCGACACTACAAGCGATGGAGGAACGCTTGGACGCTTTGTTCAGTGCTCTGGCCTCAGCTGCCAACCAACCCGTGGCTATTGCGTATGCCACCCTTTGCACAGCCGTCAACGTGGACAACTCCGTAAAATCGACAGTGCAAGAGACCAGTTTCTCCCCACTGCTAGGCTTTGCCTGCAGCGTGCTTCAGGTCTGCGAGCTGGACCAGGCCTTCGAGTCCGAAGTCGTGTCCTCCGCGGAGACGAGTCGGCGCCTTCGCGGCCTCTTTGCTAGCATACGAAACAACATTATCTCCGAGGTCTCCTCCTGGCCGCCTTCCGCCAGTGTCGTCAACGGCACCTCGATACAGTCCGCGTTGCGCCAAGTAAGACTGATGCTCCCGCAGGACATCACCGTTCCGGACGTGCCTCTGCCCGAAGCCTCGTTGACGACCACGTTCGCGTCCGCCCTCTTTGCCGCTCGCGCCTACAAGTTCCGGGTCCTGCGAGCCAAGGTTCAACAACGCATCCCAAGTCACGCTGCCATCGCAGAGCCCCACGTGGCGAGGTTCAACAATTGCTTGTTTCTTCCGGCGAGCCTCTACTATCATGTGACGCTGCGCGAACCAGCGGCCAGCAACGTGCTGAACTTCGCCACGGTAGGATTCGAACTGGCGACGCAGTTGTGGCTTTTTCTTCTGGAGAGCGAGCGATGGTCTAACGCGACGCTTTCAAACGTGCTGTCTAGCCACTCCTGCCTCGAAGACACCGGGGGAAAATTGGGCAACGCGGCTCATAAGAAGCTCATCGGCTTTGCTCTGGGGCTCGTGGACGCCGCGAAATTGGCCCGGAACACGTCGTGGTTTGCGCAGTACTACGTGTCCTCAGTGCGTTTTTCGCACGCAGAGATGTTCTACCTGACCTGGGCCTACAACCAATGCTATCTCTGGAGAAGCCAGCTGAGTGGCCTTAATGTGCAAGCTGTCCTAGTACGCTTACCGACGTTTGTAAGGGCCTTTAACTGTCCTCAACCTTCTAATCGTTCTCATAGAGATTACTGCGGTATTTAATATGCGAGACCTTATTGACTTTATTTCGTGTTCACTGCTTCCGCCGCACCATCTTGATACGTGATGTTTGCTTTTGTGTTAACAAAGAATGCGGATTTGGCCCAAGTCTCTGCATGGCCTATTAAGCGTTTAACTGAGTCACTCTGAAAGTATCCTAAAATTTGTCACGACAATGACTTTGATAAGGAAACTGACGACGTATGCGCTTTTGCTGATCAATGCTGCCATTTAAGAGACTAACTGCGTTGTGACATGTATCGTTAGCTGCTCAGCTATCTGAGCAAGTGGAGATACGAGTGAAGTTGAACTCTCCGTACAATGCCACTCAGTTACCGCACTCTAATTGTCTGTGCAGTGAGGGCCAGATGGCACCTACATTGCACAATTTCCCGTTACGCGGCACAGTGGCAATGTAAATGTTTAAGTGTGAACTGCGCTGTCAATTCATGTTGTCCAGGCAAACAAAAAGAGTGAAATATGAGACAGTGAACAATGAATCGGATGTAACGACTGTAATTGTCAACAGTTTTAAGCGCACAGATAAACGCCCCTTATAAGGCAGCATTAGCCAATAAATTCCTCGCGCAGTCAAAACTGTTTGTGTGCGCCTCGAAATGTCGCAAGATTCTTAATGTGTAAGCATTACTTGCCTCATCTTCGGGTGTGTTCAGAAAATGTTCAGACCTTCTGCCCGCAAAGTGACAAGGGTAAGTCCGGAGGAGCGCCGTGCAAGCTGTAGCCAATAGGAGGAAGGTCAGGTGAGCTCTGGCAGTAACTCGGATAAGCTGCGCGAGAAGTTGCTCGCGAAAAGCAACATGGGTCGCGCGATTCCTACGGGCGACTGTGACGGGAACCTGCCAGTGTAGTGGGGCATCGCTCAACCGCTGCGCCACTGCGCTGATGGTGGTAGAAGGACTCGCCGCCACCTATGAATGTTAAGTAGAGAATGACCAATTCTGCATATATATGGTCATTAACCCACGGAGCTCCGAATGGCGTGCGGTTTGGTGGCCAACGCAAACTAAATTACACAAACGCACAAACCACAAACGCACCAACAGAAACAGCAGTAGTGCGCCATGCTTTCGCATTCATAACACGTAAGGAGACTTAAGTGCCCCCGGTAGTTTCTTCACTGCTGTATTTTTCTCCCAAATTTTCTAATACGTTTCATTTCAAAAATTTAGGGGTGATCAATTTGATTGATGCGGTCGTGATTCGATAGTATATTGCCTTCACTAGCTAATCAATTGCCTCAAATTTTTTCCACTTCCGACTCTATTTCTGTTGTGATTCTTTTCTTACTCCATTTCTATTCCTAATATTTTCTTTTATTCATTTTTGCTGAGTCAGTCTCAGCCATATTCATTTTTGCTGAGTCATTCTTAGTGAAGCGTCTTCCTCCTCTTCCTTACAAGTTCGCAGGGGGAGAGGAGAGGGGAATGGTTTGCAGGTGGCAGGTGGAGAGATTTCCCTCAACATCACCTGCCACCTACCATGGTTCCAGGTAGAGGATTCACACACACTCTGACGTCACCGAACAGTTTTCGCCATCATGGCCCTCCTAATCATATCGCACTAAAGGGAAGGGCTCTCGGCTCAATGTAAAAAAAAGCAAGTAAAAACTCAACGCATACAAGGGCCTGAAGGAGCAAGCAGGCAGAGAAGCAATCACTGACAAACGGCTTGCGTAACGAATCTGTTCTTCAGCAAGCTCGCCTTCCGTACCTTTTGGAGCAGGAAAAGTAAACCGATGAAGTGTGTTCACCACTCGATTACGCCGCCAGCGTAGCACGCCAGAGCTCGCGTGCTTCGAGTGGAGTAGCAATAAAGAGAAGGAGACTAGTCCTTTTCTGGGCACGCCCTAATTTCAGAGGCTGCGCGTTGGAGATAAGGAAATGTGTGTTTCACCACCACCTTCACATCGGCCGGCTTGCGTGCACAAGTTCCCGGCAAGGGGAAACATTCGGCGCTGCCTGCCAAGACAGGTTACTGAATTGTTTTTTTTTCTGCCACTTTTTCTTTCCGTTTTTCACTCGTTTCTTTAATTTTTCTGCCTGTCTGTCCTCACAGCTCTTCTTGTCTTTGTTTGTCTGTATATTTTCTCGAAATCCTGCGCCCTTTGTATCCGGCTAGATGCCGTTGCGTAGAAATCGAAGAACTTTAGCAAACTTTGCCACTTTTGGCGCAGTTTAGGACACTCCTATCACAGTCGTTGGTTTCTTTGTCAGTGTGGTTCTGGCGACGCGATTACCATTTTGCGCATGTGAAAGTCAGGTTAAGCGTTTTCTTGTTCGGCTATTTTTTTTTTCGGCACCTCGACGTTTCCCATATAATCAAGCCACACTTATATTTTGCTGTCACTGACGAGGTAAACGGGCAATATCACACAATTCCTTCTTTCTTTCGTGAAGGATAGCAATCAGTGGATTTATTTGCCTTCAGTTCTTTAAGCACGTATGAGCACATTTTCTCCCCTCGTACGCTAATGTCTAACAATACCAAATGATCTTCAATGAACAAGCCTGTATGTATACTACTTACGCATATTGCCTGATGCGATTTTTTTCAATCTATCGCTTCTCTGGAAGCGTTGATTGTGTTAATTGCACCCCGAAATGAAACAGCGAGAGTTCTTCACGGGAAGCATAATGAATTACGCCGGTGCAAGCGGTTTTTCTCGCTGAATCGCGCTTTTGTGCTGAGTCGGATCACCGCTACACTAGTGAATCAGCGCGTTTCGGTTGCCTAATTGCATAGATGAATTCAAAGGCACGCTTCTGACCTAAAGTGTTAACGAATAGGTTCAGGCCATTGGATGGCGACTTGTCTGCAGGCGTCTCAGACTGCTATCTCAGCACGCTCCGCATCAGAAAAAAAAAGATAAAAATCTGCTTACTTCAGACAGCAACTCGGTTGAGCAATTATGCCGCTTAAATAGAGCTTCACCCT
>NC_135503.1:39964907-40072407 GCF_052857255.1 Amblyomma americanum | reverse complement strand
TTTTATTTATTTTGAGAGCGTTTTCACTTGCAACCAGTTTGCGGCAGATATGATGCACCTCTAGTGAAGTAAGCTACACAAAGCTATGTTTCTAAAGCCTTTCATTTTTGTTTCCGTCTTGTTAATTTCGATTCCGAGCTAAACTTTTTCTTATTATTGCATAACGGTACAGTATATGTCTTGCGTGTGCAGGCACTGTGCTAGAATTCTTGCACCACCGAGAAGCTGCCAATTTTCTAGGGCATATCGGTGCGCGCATTTAAGTGCTCGCCATTTACGGTGGCAGTGCACCTAGGAAAACACATTTGCCATTCGGCATCTGAACAAACTCTATAGTATAGTCACGCTTTCTATTTTAATTTCGTTAAACGTTTCGCCTCTCCTTTTTTCAGAAACTATTAAAATTTGTGTCTTCCTGCACCAGTCACGTTAATTCTTTCGCCCCTGAGCCTTTGAAATAGCGTCCAATTGAAGCCGAGTTCTGTCTAGCCTTCAGAACTAGCCATCTCAAGGGCGCCGTATCTCTACTCACAAGGATCGCTATACGATCATGCCAGTGGCTTCTTGCTGATGTCTTAGGCTTAGAAACTAAACAGGCGCCGACATATATGCTGCGTCGACATCCGGCGAAGTGCTTTCTGCCTCAGCGGCATGTGGGACAGACTTTCGGCATGAAACTAGCACAAATTCGCGACATGCTAGAACTCGAACGGCAATCGTGTTAGGCCTACTACCGGTCTATTCGTACAACTTCTCCGCGAGGCAAGCATATATGGCCGGTATTATGCACTGCGGGTTGCGGACTCATCGCGATGTCCATGCGTTGAGACAAACGCCTGTTGGTTGGACACCACCGTCTGCGTTTTTGGCAGCTCAGCTCTCCTCAAATAGCTCCGTCATCCGCTACTCTGGTTTTTGTGTTGTGATAAGTGATAAGTGATAAGAGATTATAGAGACAAACTGGCCAAGCGTTGATTAGCTGGACAGAGACAGCCACGTTCCGACACCAGTTTATCACAGCGAAAAGAACACGACACAGCAGAAGCGGAAAATATGCCATCTCGCATCCAGGATGCGATTCTGCGTCAGAGAGGCTTCTGATGGGCCCTTAAGGCGAAAACGGTCCCGTCGCAGATATGAAATTGGTGATGTCGGGGAACACAGCTTCGGTCCTTGCATCCCGTTAATTCATCCACTTTCGCGAGTCGCGACCAGCGACGTCGACTCCAGCGTCGGAAATGGCACCACCGCCTTCTCGACAAAGACGGCGGCGGCTTCGCCCATTTGCAGCGTTTGCGAATTACTGGCCGTCGGACGGATACACTTTCGCGCCATTATAATGTGCCAGCGCGCGGACGCGTCGGCTGCCATCGAGGGCTCTTCCCCGTGTACCAGCGGTTGAAGACAGTCGCAACTAACTCTATTACTCACTCTTTCGCGTGGTCTCCTTCGGTGCCCGCAGCCATTGCCGTATGCCACGTGTCGTACGCGAACCACCAGAGTCCGCGCACTCGCTATGCTGCCAAACTCGCTCGCATTCAAGGCAACCGCTCTCACGCGGACGCTGCTCGATGTGGACGCAGTGCTCGCGTTTTGAAGCGAAAAGCTTCACTACGCTAGGTAAAGCAGTCTTCGGGTAGGCAGCGTAACGACCTTGAACGACCTTCAGCCCAGCCAAGGATAGTCGTGTATGACCATATCCGGTACAGTTATTGTGTCGAACCCTTGAACCTTGACCCCTGACCTTTACCTCTGACCTTGAGTGGACCTTTTACCTTAGGCATTGGGTGACCTTTGGGTTGACCTTTGAGCTTAAGAAAGTTTGATGGGGTAATGTGAAGTTACGTGGCGACATCTGAATGAGGGGGGGGGGGATCGTAAGAACATGTGATGTCACGTCATAGCCACGTGGTCGTGTGGGTATATATGTAAATAGAACGGCTGTCGCGAGTGTGTAGCGGAGCTGCCATGGACGAGCCTCAGACGCTTAGCAAGCATGCTTGCTTTTCGTTGAATTCCAGAATTAGCCAAGTCACTGGCAATTTTCTTCGAACCGGGCCCACTTGCACGAAGCAAACAGGACCGTCTAGTTCAAAGTCTTAAACTTATTCGTGGGCTGAACCTTCTCTTGGTTCTGAAAAAGTAAAGGCGCATAACTGGTTAACTTTGTCGGTAGACTTCTCAAGCCGAATAAAAGCTTGAGTTGCCAGATGGCGTTTTTTTTTTGTTACCTTGTTACAGCTTTTCACCTCCTACAGCTCTGTAACTGAGTTTTCTTGTGCTTAACGGGAACTTTAACTTACTTATCACATGAGTAATCAGAGAATCAGCATGATTTCGGATATTTCTGCTTCCCTTGGACGATTACCAAAAATACTGTTTTTGGTTTCCTGCCAGAATGTGCAGAAGTGCTCATCAAACTCTGGCTTCACGTTGCTTTGGGTGGACTGAAGTTCTGCTTTAGGTGGAGACTATTTAGCAAGCTTTCAAGGTCGTTACTTTCGCAGACGTCTGATATAAATTACTGTGGTTTCTTTCAAGTTAAATTTAAAGATATTTTCTCATGTCATCTTATTGGCGCTTTTTGTTTAACATTGGGGGTAAGTAAACGTCTAAATTCAATTGCTAAAGCATTGCAAGCGCTCACGTTTATCAAGAAATGCAGAAATCAAGCTCTGCCATGTTTAATTATACTCTGCAATACATTCATCACACAAGATCCTTTCTCTTATTGCAACCAATGCTTTAAAAAAGCTCGAGACTATATAAGGATTGCAAATGCTCTGCTGCGATCCCAGCTTGTGCAGTTTTCATTCCTGAACAACACACGCGCGCGCGCGCACGCACACACAAACACACACGCGCGCGCACAAACGCACACATATGCACGCACGCGCACACATACGCACGCACGCGCACACAAACACACACGCACACTCACGTAAACGCGCACACACGCGCAAATACATACAGAAGAGATAGAAAGGCAGAGAACCCAAGCTTACACGAAGCAGTCTCCACTGAATAACTAAATAAAATTTCATATGCCTCTCTATTCTTAGGTTCAGTTTTTTATGGGCGAACTTTCCAAAGCGACTCGGGCTATGAGGGACGCCGTAGTGAAGGACTCCGGCAAATTTAGACCACCTGGGGTTCTTTAACGTGCACTGAAAACGCACAGTACACGGTTCTCTAGCGTTTCGCCTCCATCAAATTCGACCGGCGCGGCTGAGATCGAACTCTAGTGTTTCGGGTCAGCAGCCGAGCACCATAACAGAGCGCCTTTTTTAAAGGAACTCCGCTTAGGTAAACTGAATTCATTATGAATTTTACTCTGTGTCAGATGAAATCATAACCGCTATTATTCACTTGAATTGTTCTGTTTTCACCATGGTTTTCATGTGTATTTCAGGGAAGAGATCAGCACAAAAGCGACTCAAGCTCGCGTGTACCTTTCTTACACTGACCGCTGAAACTGGCCGCACTGCCGCACCATTCTTCAGGCAATCAAAGGCAACTCCTTCCCTTGAAGTAGCGGTTTTGGGAGAGCCTTAAAAGAACGGCTAAAAGAAAACAGCCTAGCTTGGCTCCGAACAAAAATCACTCTGACCATATTTCAAGAATCAATCGCCAGCCCATATTTCATTTCCTGCTCACATGCAGTCGAAAACAGGAAGAATGCGCCTGCAAGAAAAGCGCTCATACGAAGAAAATTTCGACTTTCTTGAACACGCTTTCTTTCTCCATTTAGATCCCAGTCCTCCTTTCCACTCCTCTGCCGTCAAGCGTTACTCGCAAATGAGCCACTCTGTACGTTTGCTCTCTTTATCGCATAAAAAGCGCTGCATTCTGACCAGGATGGAAAGACCTCCATAAGAGATGCTCGGCCAAAGAAAGCAAGATGTCGGACTGGAAGAGGAGGATGAGTTAGACGAGGAGGAGGATTGCAGCGACTGGAAGGGGCAAGTTCGGAACGCACTCAGGGGAACATCGCGGAGGTCAGAATATTCGACCATGAATCAAAAGGACCTGATCGTCTTCGCCTTCCCCTTTCCATCCCTTTCCTCATCCTCCTTTTCATTTCCCTTTCTCGCTTCTCGTAGCTTCCCTAAAAGAAACGGGTCGCTTCGCTGACAGGATGATGACGGCTCGCTCGATATGAACAATAGCAAGCACTATATAGAGCCCGGTTTATTCATTTTCTTTTGCAGTTTACGTCCCGCGTGATTTTCTTTTTGTCTTTTCACCAGAGGCGGTGACCGCGACCCCAATAGACTGCGCCTGAGCGGCCTGAGTTAAGCGAGGTTGTGGAAAAAGGGACGTGAAGGAAGAGGGGGGGAGGGAGGAAAGGCAGGGGCGCCCCGCGCTACCATTGTCTTAGGAATCGATCTCCAGCGGGGCAGCTGTTCGTTGTCGCCCTTTATGGGGCAATTCCCGCGGCCACGCTCAATAGTAAACGAGCCACCACAGCCGCCGCCGCCGCTTCGTGGCGCCTTCGATATGGAGACGCTGGGCTCCTTGTTTTTCCCGAACAAACTCCATCAAGGCGTTGGTTTTTCTCTCCGAGTATCCCCGGCCGATTGGTGTAGGAACACGAAAGCGGAGAGAACGGAAGGAACAAATAATGGGTGCGCCATTGGAAGCGGCCCATATGTTTTTTCGCAAATGTGTTCCTTTACGAGATTTCATGTTCGTGTTGGTTTTGTCGAGTTGATGTACGGCACTGGCACCGTGGACAGTCGACGAGCATATCAGAAAGGGGCTCATGACGTACCCTGCTCACTTTGCAGTTTTGTTCCCTTTTTCTTTCTTTTCTAATTATCAGTGCCTTCCTTTCTTTAATGTTCTTCGATCTGGCACGTATTTACCAAAGCACCAAACTAGTTATCATTATTTTTCGAAGCAATATAGAAACGGTAGCTACTTTTTCGGTTTCATTCGTCTTACAGCTGGCCGAAGCCAAATGCGGAACTTGACATTCGACGCACAAGTTTTGTGTTCTGCCAAATTTAGTCCCTTGTGGCCGGCTTTTTTCCATATTCAACCAAACTACTTGAATTCACACGGCGTGCCATGAAAAGAAACTTGGGCGCTGGTTACGCACTCCAAGCTGACAATCTTGCTGGCTTCAATGCAGCACTAGGTTTCGAAATTAATCCACCGAAGTTCAGCAATTGGTCGAATTTGTCGGAACTCTTGAAAAGCTGTGCATTTTTTTTTACTATTTCAGACTAGCATTCTCGTACACAGAAAAGATGAGTGCGCAAAGCTAGATTGAGACGTATTTGTTACCTTGTTTATAATGATTTTTGGCGTGAATGAGCCGTTCCTTGGTCAGGTATGTCTTGAGAATGCGCTGTGAACAATGCTTATAACTATGAAAAATAAGTAAGTTTCCACTTGTGTTAGTGACAGCCAGCCGCTATGCAAATCTGGTTTGATAATGCTACACTGCTTACCAAATCGCGATACTAGAGACAAGTGTTCCAGCTTGTACTGTGATATGAATTCGCAGCGTAAAGAAACACATCGACGTAGCAATATGGCGGCCGGTGGGACAAGGAGCTCTCTTTCCTGCCCCGTCTGTGTGTGTGTTGTTTCTTTTAATTTTTATTTGGCCGTTACCATTCAGTATTCAAGCGAACCTTTTTGGTTGCTGCGCACAGGTCATCGTTAGACAGGCAGCGAGGTTCAGAGGATGTGTGACAACCTATATTCGCCGTGCGTTGCCTTGCCGAGGCGCCTTCAGAAACGTCACAGAAAACTGCCAATGATAGCCGTTCACGATGACTTCGACGACCTAATTTTTTGAAAAACTTTTTTGAAAAAGCATATGACAACACTCGGCAAGAATGTTGAGCTCCGATATAAAGCGAACGAAGTTCTGTTGTTTGTAGGACAAATTTAATTCTTGTTTTTGTTTTTGGCCAAAGACTGATTTTAAAATACGGGCCGAAGCAGGTAAACAATAGCAAAAGTGATTTTAGAATTTTCTCGCTGTTCGTGTAAGTCCAAAAATTTTGATACGGTTGTTTCCGCTACCTTTTTCTCTACCAATATATTTTGCATCTTTTCTTTATCTTTTCGTCTGAAACGTGCCACGTGCATAAACAGAGTCAAAATCTGGGCCACATAGTACGTATTTTTGAGCAAAAGTCCTCTTCTCGTCCTTCGTTGTTTTGACTGCTTTGCCTGAGCATAAACAGGCATGTTGTGGAAGAGAAAGCTGTTGGTTCTCTTTTTAATGCCTGACGTCCCACACAGTTGTGTGCAGTTCTAAAGAACACAGCGCATCCTCATTGCGCATGCAGGTGACGACTGAGGAATGTTGGCGCATTATTAAAGATTATTTAAGTCCAATATTTAAAAAAAGAGAAAGGCAGGTAACTTCCGTCTATTTACCATGGACACGCATCATGGCTTGCCGTACGCACTGGCGTCAAAAAGAGCTGTTTGACGCGTAAACCGGATCGCATAAGCATGAGCGCTGTGCTAAAAGAGGCAACAAGAACATTAAAAGGCTGGGAAGTTAACTAAGGTTAACTTGCCAAGTTAACTAAGGTTTGCTAAGGTGAAATGATGGAAAAGAAAGATTGCATAAAAGGACGAACAGTGAGGACAACAATCTGAAATATAAGAACGAAATTACGCGAATAGCGTTAGCAAGTGCTGCAACATGGCGAGCAAGGGCGGCAAATTTTAACAAGTTACTTGGATCAGTGTCCCTCCAGCCATTAAGCCATTAATACCCCTAATAACGTGTGTTTTATTTGAGGGCCCTACCAACCTCTGCTGCAGTTTATAAGCTGTCACGCCAACGCGACAGGTTCTCACAGAATCCTTTGATGGTGGATTTGTCTGTCATAAAACTTGAGGGCTTTTCCCGTTATGCTTAGTTTCCAAAAGCAACAGGTAACTATAGACACTGTTTACCAAGTCATGCGCTAAGTGCAGCAAGAGGTTTTTTCGATTAATCGCTTAATTTTCTTTGGAGAAGAAGGACTAGAGTCAGTAATCAAAAATATACGTACATGACATTTCAATTACAACCCTGATATAACGGGACAAGTTGAACAAATCAAGGGCATAAAATAAAAGCAGTTTTAAATATCCTGAAAATATTGATTGAATGCTCAATGGAATATGGTTGACCACTGATTGTTGAATCTCGCCTGAAAAGGTGAAGAGTACTGGGTATCTAGCTTCAGGTTAGCAATTCCAGGCCAATGTCTGCCAGTTCTATCAGCCACATAGGATCATTCTTCTACGCCTCTTACATTAGAGTGCCTCCAAATTTTGCCAAATCCTGCCTGAAAAATTTGTCTTTCTTCGGTCTTGGTATTCAGAATAAAAGCAAAAAAAGTAGTACGTATTGAAACTTCACACATGATTTATACCCGCGCTAATCCCCACCGTAAATATTAAGCTCTTGGACGGCACAAACGCCGCCCAGCGGACTTTGTATGTTAGGGAACCGCATCGGTAAGACTTCTTTTCTTCGCATTTCTTCTCGCCGCTAGCGCAAAGCAGCTGGATTTAAATGAGTGCTTAAACCGTCCGTACCACTAACTATTACTTTGTAGTAGTAAGTACCGTCCTTACCTTCAGTGCGTTAAGTGAAGATTTTTCGCTCAAGAGAAATACGACGACATATATGGGAATAAGCTTTTCAGTTCACGACTGAAGCAGGCTAGATTTATTGCATAGAAAAACACTCGTTTTATCAGCGCAGGAATGAAATGAAATCGACTCGACTTTGTGTGCGATTTGAGACTTCAAATTCAACACTCGTTGGTTTTTCATTTGTTTACTTCGCTCGAGCGCTCTTTCGCTTAAGTACCAATCGGAAAATTGTTTCCGAAGTGAAGCAAGGTATGTAGCTCACATTTTTATACCAAACGCGTCCAAGGACCGCGTGTTTTATTTGATGCTCGGAACAGTTTTCTTTCAGAAATGTCGAAGTCACGTCGATGCTCTGTAGTTCACTGTGCCACATTCCCGAAATTCATTCCATTTGCAAACACTTTGCTTGATACAGTCATTTTTCCAACCTGCCTGTCCCATCCTACTTGCACGAATTACGGGTAACTGCATCCAGTTTCCACTGAATCTTCCGAGAAGAAATAGCACGCACTGTGCGAATTTCGGCTTCTAAATTATGCACCTCACTTCAATGCAACTGCAAAGAAAACAAATCGTGCATAAATATTTCAGTGAGCTTATAGCTACCTAATCATATGCACTTGCTGCGCTCGTGCGAAAACAAATCTGAAAACTGTATACAAAAGTCATCCTCACGCCTATACGACGCCAGCGTTTGTTTTGATGGCGACTATATTTTCACCGGTTTGCTGCAACCGTAGCAGAACGCCTAATGTTAGCACTTTGATTCATTTTTTTTTGTTATCATTTCGGTCGAATCTTCTTTTCTGGACCTTGAAGGTCTGGATGAACGAAAGATTTGAATCGCGTAATTCATGTTTCCTTTCTATAGAACCACCGGGAAAACCTCCAGAGTTTGTGTTTCGCTCTCACGCGGGCCCCAGATTTCTCGGCGCAATATTCTTCCACGCGCTTTGCACGCCGCATGCTGGGAAAGACAAATCCAGTTTGAAACCGACTTATTTATGCCCGCGCATTCGAGACAACACAGGAGGAACAAACCAGGAGGTAGAGCTGTTTTTACGATGCACGCTATAAATGCCAAATATGGTCTTAAGGAAGCAGTACGGAAAGCAAGAACCCTGTTGTTTTGTTGCTTTTGCGGCTCTGTGCGGGGCACGGTTTACTTCCAGTATCTTAAGTTTCGGAAAGTTTGTATTTATTCGTGTCACTTTTTTCTAGACTGCCCAAATACAATGCCGGAGTGCGAATCAACCTGAAGAAGAAGTAAGAAGAGGTTTTCTTATGTTTCCTTGGATGCTGAAAACTTTACGTAGTTTATACAATAGACAAAGCAGAGTGAATGTCAGCCTCTCGAATACAAAGGAAAGGTGAATTCAAAGCGAAATATCTCTTCTTTTAATGTCATATATTTCAGATATAAAACTTGTTTTAGAGTGCTTCATAAACTTTATCGAAGTCAGAAAGTGCAAGAAAGCAGCCTGCTATTGTTTAGCTTTCGTAGCCGAAGGGGAAGAAGTCCTTGGTAGGCTTCCCTCAGCAGAACTCCATCGTAGCTTTATTCTCTCTTTGGGCAATGTTTTTGTTTGTTGTTTCTTTGCACTTTCAGTCAGATGCATTTTTTTCGCTTAAATGTTTTCTTCAACAACAAACTAACAAGAACAAGGCATCGCAGTGTTAAGGTAAAATTACAAACAATTTCCTGGGCAATAGACAGAAAGATAGCGCAGGAAATAATGTACTGTCATGAACAGGTGAGCACGTGTTTTTATCTGAGAGAGAAAGAGAGATATTCAATGGCTAAAAATAGCTGAGGAAAAATCAAGGAGTCAAGCACAAAACAAACTAGACCCCCCCCCCCCCCCCCTCCACCCGTCCGCACACGCACACACAAACACATACACACACCTCTTTCCAAAGCGTTCTGCGCAGAAAAAAAAAGTTATGATATACAGGTGTGCCGCGTAATAACTCGTACGAACTTCTAGTTTTTACTTCTCGTTTTTTTTTTCTCAAGGATGAGAAACACGGCACAGTTGTTTCGCCAGTGAGAGCAGAGACGATAACAAGCCGACAGAATGATAAGCAAAAGAGTGCATCTAAAAAGAAGGCAGATAGCACGGGAACACCGCCAGAGATCAGCAAGACCCGCTGTCTCTATTTCTTTCTCCACATTCCTTTCGTTCTGCACTGGCTCGAACGTGCCGGGTTCCTTATTATCAAGCTGCGCTGTGAGAACTCCAGCAACACGGTGCAACGCAGTGGCAACACGCAACTTATCGCCGAGACACATAAATTCGCGCTCTTAAGACACAAAAACTGAATGAGGTACCGAGGCGAACGTTAAAATAGAAGAAAACGCGGAAACGCAGCCTTTTTTCTACTCACGACAGCTTCGCTTACTGAGATAGCAGCGAAACACGGAAACAGAAAAGAAGACAACAGTGGGCGATACGGAAGCTCTAGACAATACGAGTCAGCAAAAGTCTTGGCACACGTGTGGTGAAGGAACCCATAAGGAGGCGGAGGCTGCGTGGGACGTCAGAAGTGGCGCAGTGGCTCGACTCATGCTGCAGAGCAAGCAGAAAGGCGTGAGAAATGGGTGGAGAGGATGTTATACAAGGTGGATGTGGAGATGGGGTATCACGCACTGGAGGATGGAGAGCAGAGGGATGAGGATGAGAAAGACAGGAGCGAGATCGCGAGCGCGCGCGAGAGAGAGAGAGAGAGAAAGAAATGAGCGAAGATGCCGAGCACTAAGAAAGGGGGGAGAGAGAGAGAGAGAGAAGAGCCAAGGTATAGCTGGAGCGAACAGCACAATCGTCGAGGTAATACCGCTGGCGGTGCGCGCGCTCCGCTATACCTCGCCCGACTTCTTCCGTAATAAGAAGTGGCCCGAGTCGTACCGGCTAGCGGCGGTCGTAAATCAAGCAAGTGGCCGATATGAATCACCTTCCACGGCCCGCGAGCGCCTTCTACGGCCCCGGGACGCCATACTTGCGCAGCTGCCTCGGTGTGCTATCTCCTCGCACAGCACTATACACACGTCTCGCCGAAAGTGCTGCTTGTTTCACTGGCTGCTTTTCTTTTTCTCCTTCCTTCTTTCATTTTTTGTGTGTGCGTGTTATGAAACGCGTAGGTACTCCAGTTTAGCTTGTTTGACTCAGCGTGCGTTCGAGAAATTATCCGCATCGGAATGGGAAAAACAGAGACGATTTGATGGCGTCGTTTTCCGATTGCCTCACGTCTCACGGCGAACGGTATACTTAAAACTCGCAAGGCCGCGGTTGTGGCGAATGACGGGATTCTGGAAGATGTCAATAAAATGTGAGGGCTTTCTTGTTTTCTATTTTTCTTGAGTAGAGAGTAAGAAATTTTTGCTTGTGGATGTAGTGTGTTACTTAGACAAGCTCTGCAATCCTGAAGCAAATAGCGGCGCAGATACTAAGTCTTATATGTCTACTACATGGTCTGAAAGCTTTTCTCCAAGTGTTATTCGCAAGAAACTTCCTGTTCTTGCCAGAGGAAAACAACCTTTGCAGAGTTGAAATGGCATTCCGACGCGCTTGTATATCGGAAAGACGACTTTGGTTGCCCCCCTTTTATTGCAGAAATAAATAAATAAAGCTAGCATAGCTACGTATACAGAAGCCCCACTCCATGTACATTCGCTTTGGAAAAAAACTGGAGTAAACGCTATTTTATATTTATTTACAAATCTGCAAACAGAAATAACTCCCAGGTACGACAGAGTGAAGAGCATACATTTGATGGGGCTGGATTCTTCCTGAATTCGCGAAATCTTAAGGTTCGTGTTTGTTTGTTTTTTCTGTAACAGACGAGACTCCTCGCAATGCTAATAACAGATCTTGTGCAGATATCGGGATCAATGAATATAAGGCTATAACTTCGGCCAATCACACGCCATTCCACAGCGAGCGCCAGGCAAAATCAAAGTTTGGGACTGGAACTTCTCAAGCATAAGAAACTAAAGGGTATGAACGAGATATATGGAACAAGATCTTAACAAAACCAGGTAGCTGAGGAATAACACATTTAGAATAATGCCAATGAAAAGTTTTGTGCAGATATTTGAGAGAAAAACAACAAATACATTTGTAGAATTATATATTGAAGAAATATTGCACTGTTCGTAACGAAACATTTGCATTCGAAAAGAAAATCAGATTTAGTATTCATATTTCTGAACCTTTCGGTTTGAAAAACAATGTCTGCCTTTGGATAATTACACTGAGTCGTTAGGTTGCCTGGCTGACTCTTCTCTGAAGACCTTCTTTACTCTCCAAAACAACTTCCGAGAGTTGTGCTAATTATGTACTTTGACAGACCAGCCATACCCATTTCTTCTATTTGAGATTTCTGGGATGCTTTATCGTCACATCATGTTATATCTTATAATATTGTGGCATGCAGTTTGTACATCCATGTCAGGAAAGCGAAATATGGCTCGCAATTCTGCTCGGTCTAAGATTTTTTTTTTTGCAGTCCCGCTTTTTACAAATCTAGTTCATTTACTCCGTACTTCAATCTTCGAAAATCAAAAAAGAAAAACTAACCATAGCACAACGTGGAAGTTCTGAGGAGCGCGTGAAGGTAAACATCCTGACGCTAGGCGCCGGCCAGATTCGCAGAAAGCCAGGAAAATCTTCCACATAGATTAAAGCCCGAGTTTATCAAGGACGAGCGCATCAAAGGCTTAAAAACACTGTTGCATTCTAGTGAGACAAAAAGGCGCCGTAACACGCATTAGCTGTGGCTAGTCGTTCCCTGAGTGCTGCCTTTGAGAAACAAACAAACAATAAAGAGAACTGAGCCGCCAGTGCGAAAATTTGAGACGCCCCCGCAAAAATGCCAGCAAATCGAATATGTGGCCGGTTCTTGGGAATCCGGCTGGCTGCGAGTCTTTCTCGGTGTTCAGAACGCAGTCACTCGCAGCATGGGTCAGGCAGACAGCTAGCGAAACAAAGGAATGTTCGTGGCGAACACAGTGACATGCCCCCCAGAAAAATGTACGAAAAATGTAAACACAGCCACCACACATTACCCCGTCGCAATAAAACCAAAATACTCGAAACAAAAACTCGCTGCTGTACGCAAAGCACGCAAGGAGCCTGCAGAAAAAAAAAGGATACTAAAGGTAGCAGGACAGAAAATATTTCTGAAATGAATCGCACAGACGTGGCTGGAGGCGCTCGAAAAAAAAAAGACAAGTAGAAAATTGAATAAAAACCAAGGTAGCGGATAAATACCGTTGCAGGAATATGCGGTATACAGAAGAGCGTTTCGCTTTATTTTTCTTTTTGCTTCTTCTTTCAAGCTTTGTCTCCCGCATTTTCTCCGAAGGCAACCTTAGAAAAACTCGCGCATCTCAGAAGGAGTACGAACCGGTATAGGGAAGAAGGGGCCGACATGCCCCACACCGGTTGTTTCTTCCCCAAACAGGCTCGCTTCGAAGGCAGCGGATTCTGCCCTGACTTCTCCGCGCGCCTTCGCTCTTTTCTAGTTCGCCTGAACCCCCTCCCTCTCTCTCTCTATTAGGGCTCCTTTCCCTTTCCATCCAGCAGTCTTAGAACAACCTTTCGAGGCTCACCTCTCACTCACACAGCAGTCCTGCTTCCTAACACGCGTGTGTAAGAGAGTGTGTCTACGTGTTTGCGCACACACCAACGCACAGAGCTTGCAAAGCGAGGAAGGGGAGGTGGAAAGGGACAAAAAAGCACCACTGGCGTGAGGGTGGTCTTCAAGCGCCAATGACAGCCGTGCGGTCGCAAAGACAGCCTGCACAGAAGGTATGCAACGGAGCGAACTTTCTTCCCAGCAAAGCACCCGCTAGAAGGCGAAGAGGAGGACTAGTGAGAGATAGAAAAGAAGGCTTGCGAGAGAGGAGGTGCCGAGGCTGCGGCAGCAGGAGCCTCAGTGTCATTTCTCAAGCCGCGACGGAGCCCCAAAGCCGACGTAATCTTCTTGGCAGAAACCGATCCCGGAGAGATTGGGACTGGGACCCTGGGTGCGGGGCGCGCTCGCGTGCTTCGGGCCCCGAAACACCCAGGGCTCGGTTCGTTCGCTACCGGCTGCTGGCTGGCGTGATGCCGCGCGTGCTCGACGTTGGGTAAAGAAAGGGGGAAAAGCAAGGGGTGCGCGTTCTTGTCGGTGCCCGAGGTAACGAACACACAATCTGCCGCCGCATGGTGCAGCAGCAAAGCAGACACAGACAAGCGAACGGAAAGACAGAATGGGGAAAAAAAGGAAAAGGGTAGACTGAGAGGATAAGCAGCGCAAAGTCGAGTCGCTCTTTTCCCGTGGCCTAGGGAGCGAAAGATGCCTGAGGAGTCCCCGCGGAGGGAAAAGGGGGAAAGCGCGTCAAAGTATAGGGACGCAGGGACGCGTTGGCCCGACAAATGCGCGCAAATAGGGAACATCCAGAAACGAGGACCACTTCTTTTTTGTGTGTGTGTATGCTTGCTACTCTCGGAAAAAGTGCAATGAAGACAAAAAGAGGAAGTGTTCGTTGCGTATTAGAAGACGGAAAGCTACAGGGGTGGCTTGCCGTGCAACTTGAAGCAAGGTTCGAAGCGCCACCTAGCAGTCGCTGTTTCTGTTTTTTTTTACAAGACAAAAAATTCGGTTCGTCTTCGATGTTGTGGGTGCTCCGGACAGGCCGCCATTGGAATCTGAACCTGGCAACGTTTAACGCTAGAACTTTAGCTAGTGAGGCTAGCCTAGCAGTGCTGTTCGAGGAACTAGCGGGAATTAAATGGGATGTGATAGGGCTTAGCGAAGTTAGGAGGACGGGTGAGGCGTATACAGTACTAAAGGACGGACACATACTGTGCTATCGCGGGTTAGAGGGTAGACGAGAACTAGGTGTGGGTTTCCTCATTAATAAGGATATAGCTGGCAATGTAGAGGAGTTCTACAGTACTAACGAGAGGGTAGCAGCTATTGTAATTAGGCTGAATAGGAGGTACAAGCTGAAAGTGGTGCAGGCCTACGCACCCACATCCAGCCATGATGACCAGACCGTTGAAAGCTTCTATGAGGACGTAGAATCAGCAATGAATAGAGTAAAATCGCAGTACACTGTACTGATGGGCGACTTCAATGCGAAGGTGGGCAAGAAGCAGGCTGACGACCACGCGGTAGGTGACTATGGGATAGGCTCTAGAAATAGCAGGGGAGAGCTATTAGTTGAATTCGCGGATAGAAATAATTTACGGATCATGAATACCTTCTTCCGCAAACGAGAAAACAGGAAGTGGACCTGGAAGAGCCCCAATGGTGAGATTAAAAATGAAATAGACTTCATACTATGCGCTAAACCTGGCATCATTCAGGATGTGGCCGTCCTCGGAAGGGTGCGTTGCAGCGACCATAGAATGGTAAGGTCTAGAATTAGCCTAGACTTGAAGAGGGAACGGAAGAAGCTAGCGAAGAAGAAGACCATTAACGAGTTAGCCGTAAGAGGGAAAGCACAGGAGTTTAGGATAGCGCTGAAAAACAGATACTCGGCTTTAACTGAGGAAGATGATCTTGATGTTCATTCAATGCACGATAACCTGACATCAATAATTACGGAGTGCGCAGTAGAAGTAGGCGGTAGGACAGTTCGAAAAGATACCGGGAAGCTATCTCAGGTGACGAAAGATCTGATTAAGAAGCGCCAAAACATGAAGGCATCTAACACTACCGATAGAATAGAACTAACGGAACTATCAAAGTTAATAAATAAGCGCAAGGTAGCCGACATAAGGAAGTTTAATATGGAGAGAATCGAGCATGCTCTAAAGAACGGAGGTAGCCTAAAAACAGTGAAGAGGAAACTAGGCATAGGTAAAAACCAGATGTATGCATTAAGAGACAAGCAGGGCAATGTCATTAGCAATATGGATAAGATAGTTAACGTAGCCGAAGAGTTCTACACAGACCTGTACAGTAGCCAATGTAATCAGAACGCTAATGAGAAAGACAGCAGTGCACAGCAATGCGTCATCCCGCCAGTAACGAAAGATGAAGTAAAGAAAGCCTTAGAAGCAATGAAAAGGGGAAAAGCAGCTGGGGAGGATCAGGTAACAGCAGATCTGTTGAAGGATGGAGGGGACATCGTGCTAGAAAAACTAGCCACCCTGTATACGCAATGCCTTATGACCTCGACTGTACCAGAAGCTTGGAAGAATGCAAACATTATCTTAATTCATAAGAAGGGAGACGCCAAGGACTTGAAAAATTACAGGCCGATCAGCTTACTATCCGTTGCCTACAAAGTATTTACTAAGGTAATCGCTAATAGAGTCAGGGCAACGTTAGACTTTAATCAACCAAATGATCAGGCAGGCTTTCGTAAAGGATATTCTACAATAGATCATATTCACACCATCAATCAGGTGATAGAGAAATGCGCAGAATATAACCAACCTATATATATAGCTTTCATTGATTACGAGAAAGCATTCGACTCAGTGGAAACCTCAGCAGTCATACAGGCATTGCGTAATCAGGGGGTAGAAGAGCCTTATGTCAAAATACTGGAAGATATATATAGCAACTGCACAGCTATTATAGTCCTCCATAAAGTCAGCAATAAAATTCCAATAAGGAAGGGCGTCAGGCAAGGAGACACGATCTCGCCAATGCTGTGTACGCATGTTTGCAGGAGGTATTTCGAGGCCTGAATTGGGAACAGTTGGGAATAAGAATAAATGGAGAATACCTAAATAATCTGAGATTTGCTGATGACATTGCCTTGCTGAGTCACTCAGGAGGTGAACTGCAAATCATGATCAACGAGTTAGACAGGCAGAGCAGATCGATGGGTCTAAAAATTAACATGCAGAAAACCAAGGTAATGTTCAACAGCCTAGCAAGGGAACAACAGTTCACAATTGGCAGCGAGAGCCTAGAAATTGCGCTGGAACACGTCTACTTAGGGCAGGTAGTGACAGCTGATCCGGATCATGAGAGGGAGATAACTAGAAGGATAAGAATGGGGTGGAGCGCATATGGCAAATTCTCGCAGATCGTGAGTGGCAGTTTACCAATTTCCCTCAAGAGGAAAGTGTACAACAGCATAATCTTACCGGTACTCACCTATGGGGCAGAAACGTGGAGGCTAACGAAAAGAGTTCAGCTTAAGTTAAGGACAACGCAGCGAGCAATGGAAAGAAAAATGATAGGTGTAACGTTAAGAGATCGGAAGCGGGCAGAGTGGGTGAGGGAACAAACACGGGTTAATGACATCCTAGTCGAAATCAAGAGAAAGAAATGGGCTTGGGCAGGGCATGTAATGCGAAGGCAAGATAACCGCTGGTCTTTAAGGGTAACGGAATGGGTTCCAAGAGAAAGTAAGCGTAGCAGGGGGCGGCAGAAGGTTAGATGGGCGGATGAGATTAAGAAGTTTGCAGGCAAAGGGTGGATGCAGCTGGCAAAGGATAGGGTTAATTGGAGAGACATGGGAGAGGCCTTTGCCCTGCAGTGGGTGTAGTAGGGCTGATGATGATGATGATGATGATGATATAAGATAGGAACGGTGCTTTCGACCGCACTATAGAAATGGTTTAGCATTTCATGTCTGAGCTATTTACAAGTGGTGTGGCTTAAAGCACACCGTACCTTTCGCCGCTGAATTTAACGGCGGCGCAAATAAGGGCACTAACAAGAAAGAGACACCACATGCGCACGCATGTGGTGCGCATGTGCGCATGTGGTGTCTCTTTTTTTGTTAGTGTCTTTGTTTGCGCCGCCGTTCATTTCATCATGCACCAACTCGCCCCTCAGGTCGTTATTCTGAAGTACCTTTTGCCGCATGCACCGACTTGAGAGCCTCTCGCCGAGGTAACCAACTTCATTCTAAGACGTCGTAACAGAATACTATGCGTTCCCGTGCTAGCCGAGGAGAATGCTTTCGAGACGAGTGACGGTAGTAAAGGTTATGTGAATGCCTCAGTGCGGCTGATTTTCAGAATCTCTCAATTGCGGAAATGGGTTCTAGCCTAGGCGACAGCTCTGTCGTGAGAAGTATTGCAGATCAATCTAAAAAAAAAAAACCTGTTCTAAAAGCGGCGAAAAGTCTGTGAGTTTCCGAATAAAGACAGATTGCGTTCCACCATTCTCGGCAAAAATTCAATTATTACTGCAATCTACACACACTGCCACCGTGGTGAGAACAACCGACTTGTTTCTAATATTAGTCACATATATTTCATGAATTCCTTGCAATGTGTTCATGCGGGTATATAGAAATGTTCTAAGCTATTCGGAGTTTTTTCTTTCTGTGCGTGTTAAACACTCTTAAGCAATAGCGGCAACATCCTGCCCCCTTTTCACTCCTCGCCTCTTGTGCTCTCATGTGTAAAAAGTGCCGAATATGTAAATATCTTAAAATAGCAGATACTAGCTAAAACTGAGGCTTTATTGCACAATCTCACCTGATACGGTACAATCTCGCCTGATACGCCTAAGCGGTATGCACGACATGAGGCCTCCTCTTTTCCTCCTTTGAAATATATCTTACCTACTCAAAAACTGCTTCGCCTGGAGCGTTCTGGAAGAAAACGCCTCAACAAGGAAGAATATTTTTATCAAGCCAGTAGGCATTTAGTTCACACATTCATGTTTTTACTGAGACATTTACAACCTCACACAGTATAAAATGCAGATACCAACTCAAATTCGCTAGCTCCTTTATTTTATAGATCATTCGCTATGCCACTCACATCAGCGCTAACTAGCTGAGTAGCGCACACTAATTCATTGGAATGGTACCCCGTTGACTCACTCACTCACTCACTCACTCACTCACTCACTCACTCACTCACTCACTCACTCACTCACTCACTCACTCACTCACTCACTCACTCACTCACTCACTCACTATCAGACTTATTAACAAGATAAATTTATTAAAAAATGATTTACCTAGTATCGTGCTCAATCGAAAGCTGACTGGCCAGTTAAAAAGAAGCAAGCATAATGGGGCTCAGAGGTACTCAATGTAATACATCGGTCCTACCTGACAGGCTCACCAAATTGAGTCACCGTTGTCCCACCCACTAATTCCTCGCCCATTCTTTAAGAGAAGCAAAAGCGTACCTCTATAGGCTCTTCCCAATGTTCTGACTGCTTTATGGGGTTCTCTGAAAAAAAAAATGAAAAAGATGCTGAAAGATGAACGTCGAAGTCCCGGGCACTTGGCCAAACCGCTTTGGTCGCAATTCGTGGCTCTTCCTTCCGTAGCTGGAGGCAAAACAATTAGGCGCGCTCGACGACGCCTTCAGCGCCATCATTCCGCACAAAGGCACATTCCCACTGCTTCCTTATTCTTTCCGTGAACAAATAGGTTCGCAAAGATGAGGCGCATCTCTGGCGCCATCCCAGCCCTTTATGGTCGGCGAGAGGCACGCATTAGGCTCGCGACAATGAAGCTTGTACATTTCAACCTCTTCCTTCCACTCAGAAAAAAAAAGAAAATAACTTGAGAAACTCCTTGCGTTTCCTTGTGTTGAGTATGGAGTGGGAGACCAGAGGCATGTTTCTGCTGTGGACCTCTATCCAATATTTTATGGCATTACCGCTTTCTCTTTCCTATGTTTCTTTCATTTCTCACCACCAAGGTTCTTGAGATCTGTGCATCAGCTCACTTGTAGTCGCCACCAAGAGTTACCCGTTTCGTTAACAGAGTTTAATGATATAGTGGAATGTCCTCAAGCTGCTCATGGTGACCATGTTAATTCAACCAGACGAAATTTTTTTGTTTTTCGCGTAGTTGTTAGAGTTAGGACGCCTTTTTTTGCCGAATACGTATGGAGCGGATGTGTAGCTGTCATGTACCGATCGCGCCGTCTTGAGATGCAAGTGATTTGTATTTAGTGGCTGGATATAACAAAAAAGGAAGTTTCCAGGACCAAGGACTTCGCAGTAAACCTTAGTTTTTTAAAAGTGTTGTTTTTATTATCAGAAGTACGCTGAAGGACAGCATATTTTCCAGCTTTAAAGAATGCGACATCTTATATATTGAGCACTGCTTGTAAATGTGCTTATTTTTTTTCTTTGTTTTATTGAAATTATGACAGTCGCTTTAGATCCTGTAAGTTCGCATTGTATCGCCCAAATTAATCTACACAACACTCAAAGTAATGTTTTTGTTTTTCTTGTTTGTTTTCCGTGAAAATCCCTAGCTTTGTTCTCCAGCAACATGAGAGAAATATTCTTCAAGCAGAACGTCGGTTGTGCTTTTTCAAATACCTTTTAAAACCACTTCAGCGATAGACACCCCTGAATGTGGAAGAAAGCTGCTTGTTTTCATCACCTCTATAAACATTTACTTCCCTGTTGCAGCTCCCTGTGTCTGGGCTAGAAAGTATAGAGGTTGTCTTACTGTGCAACTACATAAGATTCGCTCTACGGAATTAGCACTGCCTCACTTGCCCGAGTACTCGAACGTCAACGTGTTCTCATCTCTCGACAAGTTTCGCGTTATTAACGATACAAAGCGGAAAGTGGTGCCCCCTACTAAAAATCTAAAAATGACAAAAAACGCTGGGAAAGAAAACAAGAACGGAAGGTGATAACCTCTTTGAGCGGGAGAAGTGAAAGGAAAACTAAAAGAGAAACGAGTTAAGCACGAGTGAAACGGGGGAGCGCTGGAAGCAAGAACAACGCCAGCTCTCGCTCGTCTCTTTGTGGTAAGCAACTCGAGCGTGAGTGACGTAACAAACGACTCACGTAGTCCCGCGGCCACGTTGTTGTCGTGCACCAGCAAAAATAAACAGGGACGGCGACAAACTACAACCACGGCACGCATGATAAGCAAAGCGATGCCATTGTCCTCGACCCAACGAGAAACAGGGGCAGGAGCAGAGAAGAGAGGTGGAAAGACATAGAGGCCAAAAACTTTTCTCTACTACTCCATTGCCTTTAGGGAGATAGCTGGAGAGATTGGGGGGAGGGGGGGGGGCGTGCTTCTAAGTCGTAAATTTTTAGCCAGCTTTCATTTCACCTTTTCGCCTATCCCTACAGTTTATATACGCTGCGCGTGTGCTGGGTAGATGCATTGTGCTGCTTGAGCCCCCTTACCATCATCACACCGTACCTAACACCAGAGCGCCAATTCTCTTTCATTCGTGCCTGCTTGTATGCGAGTGTTTTGTCGTCATGAAGTTCGGCGCTCGAACTTTATATTTCTCCTAAGTAAACAAAAGTGAAGAAGGCTGTGCGCGAGGAAATACGGAAAATCCAACTACCGTGGTTACTAGCGGCTGCGCTTGGAGGCAGAAAAAACAATTAACAAAAGCTCAGAGACTTTAGCGGCGTCGGGATGTTGCCGTCCTGCTCCCGCCTCTGTGCTTCTTTCGCAGCGCGTTGCTCTTTCACGCGTATACATTTTCTTCTGTCGTTCATTTTGCTCTGCCTGACTGGCATTAACATTTTGTCTTGCTTCACGAGCTCTGCGTATTTCAGCCAGAAAAAAAATACAAAAGAAGTGCACCTCGTACTCTGTTGTTTGGAAGTCGCATACATCATTAGGCAAGGTCCGCTGGATTAGTTAGTGTTGGCTGTTTACACCAGATTTCGTGAGGTAAATTTTTTCTCGTTAGCGCCGTTTTTGGTTTTGTGTGCTCTGTTATATGTCTCGGTTGTTGTCCGGAAATTAGTGAACATGGCATTAGTGATTAGATTGTGGGCTTTTTATAAGGTTTCTTCAACTGCGACATTTCATTCGCAGGCAAAATTTAGTGCCTAGAGCTTGGAAGTTTTATAGTCCTTTAATCAAAGGATCAGTGGATTGTATTTCACGTTATCTGGCTGCAACGACAAGCTCATTTCATGACAAAGCGCTTACGCGCATACACGCCGTTCTATGACATCTGTTCTATGACTTCTTTTAACAACGGAACGAAAAAAATTAATATCAGTTGTAAATTTGTCAGGAACCTTTACTGCACATAACAGTTTTTCACATGCCACTTTTATATATTTGCTTCTCACTTTATTTGCGGGAGGTATATAGTACCTAATGCTTAGCTAGACAGTGACGTACCATCAAAGCGCTGGTATTTCATACACGCGCGCACGAAGACAAAGAAACGTTGAAACCAGTTTATGTCTGTGTTGCTCGCATACCCGCATGCCCGCATCTCAGGCTTCCCTATTATGCCTCCGAATACGTCGGTGCTTCTTTCAGTGAAGGAGCGCTTTCCGAAAGGAGGACTCTGATGTCGTGTGCTGTGGAAAGTAGCCGTATCGTCATCTTTCACCCATTTCATTTCAATTTATTTATCTGACAGCGCAGATAGAAAAAAAAAGAGCCTAGAGTAATCACAAGAAACAAATAAAAGAATTGCGAAGAGAATAAAGGACAGAGCGACGCAGATAACAATACTAATGCAACAAGAGAAACCACTTCATCCAGCTAAACGTGTCAGCACACTAATTTAAATGAAAAGAAAACTTGCTACTAAATTGAGCATATAAGTAAGCACAGTTCAATTAATCATATTCTCCGTTCTCATGCACCTGCAGGAAAGATATATGCAGCGGCACATTGCTTCCAAGAACGGTAAAAATGCATATCGCTGGCTTGCAGGACGAGAACAGCGTCTTTGAAGAGAGTGATTCAAAGGACATGCCCTGAGGTCTATTTGGAGCGGCGGTTACAAGGAATGCCGCGCATTCGTCGTTCTGCGACACTTTCTTTATTTTATTTGGTCTTATTTGGAGTTATAAAAATATAAAAGTAGAGAAGATGCATGAAATAATAAGCGGAGATTATACGTTTTACACAATAAAGTGTCAATGTGCTTGCTTTTAGCTCAATGAATGCGAAATGCTGTGCCCAGCGTAAAAGTCCCGATTTGGTAAATTCGTATTGTCAGCTGTGCGGCGAGCCTACCGGCTTAGACCACATTATCTGGGACTACACGGGGGGATCCGTCTCCGGCAGATCTAGTCACATGGGAAGCTGTTCTCGCCAGCCCGAACCCGGACGTTCAGTCCCGGGCCACGGCAAGAGCGCAGGAGGTCGCCGACAGACTTAAAGCTGCCGGCCACCTGGAGCGGTTCAAGAGACCCAAGAACATCGCCACCTTCCTGATAATAAAGTTTTCTCTCTCTCTCTCTCTCTCTCAGCATGAGTAATGTACTGATTTACTGCTCTAACACCAAACATATTTTAAATCGGTAGGCTACAACATAAGCTTTGGCGAGTTGGTATGCCATTCAGATGAACAGCGCGAACTGAGACCGGGGCTAGAAAAAAAATACACACACGGACACGGACGAGTGCTGTACTTCTGTAGATGATTCTCTGTAGTTTCGCCTTGTCCCGAGGCTTACTACAACACAGGTGCATACAGTTCATGAGCTATTAATCTAAATCGCATTGTGTGGTGCATTCAAATGCCTGGCGCCAAGAGTTGTTATCAATATCTGTGTAGCCGTGCGCTTAATGAAAAGAAACTTGGATTACGGCTCACATTACGTGCCCCGGAACTCTTTTTTGAAGAAACAGTGACTACAGCGAAGCTTATACATAGGGGGAGGTGGTGGGGAGAGGGGTGGGGCAGCAAATGAAAATATTTTATGTTTGGACGCTCATTCATGACACCAGAAACGGAGATCGGCAAAACGCGGGCCCAACACTCCTTCATTTCTAAATTTTTTCACGCGCTAGCTTGGTTATTAAGCGAGTTGTACCGGGTTGAAGTGCCGTCACCATGGCTTGGCCTTCATCGAGTTGCATTGAACTACGCTTCCGCCTTTGCACTACAATGCAGTACGGCTTCGATTGAAAACGCGCTCAGCATTGCTTCCTGGTGTTCGCTACAATCCTTCCATCACGCTCCACAAAAGAAGCATTCACCGGACTAAAACCATAGTAATAAAATCACAAACTAGTCGCGGCAGCGCGTTCCGAAAACTTCCGGTGTGTTCGGTCTGCATTCGAAGTCATCAGGGAACATTAAATGAAGCGTTCTTAACGCGCACGCATTATACCCCGTTTTCCGCAGAGAAAGTGCAGCGTCTGTGCAGTCTAACGTTGCAATGCACGGAAGATTACCAACACAAAGCGAAGCGGTCGCAAGTGCACGCGGCAGCCATCGAAACCCAATGTGCAAGATGCATGCCCCATAAACCCCATTTCTTGTATTTAATGATGCGAGCATCGAGCGAGCGATGTAGCAGCGAAGCTCATTGATTTAATCCGCTCACAATGATCGACTTTGTGTTTCTGCTTTCAGGTACGTATTTCTCGGCTATCAGCGATCATCTTTTACTTTGAAGCAAATCTCACTAAATCAAAGAAGAACACTGCGCCTGGAGAATTGAGGAGCATCATTTTTCTGGCTAGAAGGCAGCTTTGCGCTTAATGCTCATTAGAGCGCCGTGAACTGTACCATAAGCAATGCGATTTATTGTACAAGACGTGAGACAGCTTTCGTCAATACGCGACATGATGCGCTGAAATAGATATGAATAAGCGATATTATTGCAATTTTAACAAATTTCGTCCACTACACGATCTGTAAGAAGTCGAAAACTGGCACTCATAGTTGTTTTTCTCCATCCTGGCTTATACGACGCCAATACCCAACAATTCTGAACAAAAACATT
This sequence comes from Amblyomma americanum, assembly GCF_052857255.1. Taxonomy (NCBI): domain Eukaryota; kingdom Metazoa; phylum Arthropoda; class Arachnida; order Ixodida; family Ixodidae; genus Amblyomma; species Amblyomma americanum. Next base: position 40,048,158 of record NC_135503.1, on the reverse strand, counting down.
TTTAGCCGGGTAAAGTTTATGAACGCAATTTTTTCAGATATTGTAAGATTTCTCTGTAAGAAGGAATAAATCCAAAGCCCTCCCCTCGTCAGGTGTGCACTTTTTTGCTATTAACGTTTTTGCTATCGTTAAAAGCGTTCCTTACTGATTTCCACTGCAGTCTTAACTGCTCTATTCCGGTAATGGAAAAACTATAAAAGAAAGATTTTGCTACGAATCGGAAAAATAGACCCATACCTTCAATATTTGCTTAACAGTACCTTACAATATTCTAATATAAAATTTCTGTCGAAGAGTGCTGGACATATCACACCTTTGAAATTTTTATTCCGATCTAAAACAAAAAAATTGTAATCAGCCCCACTTATTTGTTTAATCGGCTTATTTGGATAATGTATAAGTGTGCAGCAAAAATTATACGCTTACGGAACCGTAAGTTAAAGTTTACTTTGAAAGCTTTAAATATCTGGCGACTTTATAAGCCCGAAATTCTCTTCCCATGCAAATCTGGTCACTTTAAGGTCTGGCTAATTCATTCAGACAACAAAATTTCTTGCACAGCGGCTGTTACAGGCATGCATTTTACGGCCTGACACTTTATAAAAACAAACGGGTAATACAAGAGAGCTTTAGAATAGCGTATGAGCGCTCACGTACGCTATACGCAAGCATTTAGCGGGAGGTAAGAGTTTAAATCGCATAAGTACTTTCAGTTAATAGTATGCCAACCTGAACGCAACGATAGCGCAGGCCGAAGTGGCGCCATGCGGTGTTAAAAAGTGAAAATATTTTTGACACATTTTTTGCACTTAGCCAAGGTTATCCAAGTGGTATCGCGTAGATAGCCAGTTCCATGACCAGCAAACTCGCGTTAGGGCCCAATTTCTTATAGGTAACTGAACCGAGCAAGGTCTTTGAGAACGTCATGTTGAGTTCTTTCGGGCCCTTCTGCCTACCGCCGAATCGACTACATTTTAAACGGCTACCTTGGCGCAAAAATCCAAATCAAGGCAATCCACAGCCGGCGGTGTCTTGTTAGGGCTATGAACTGCGGAATCGGAACACAGAATTGAAAATTGGGCAAGTTTACCCCTCATTCGTTACGCTGTTGGCAAGGGGAGGCAAAGAAAATATCACGTGTACCATTTAAAGGCAATGAATAGGTCTAAAAACCCAATAACATTGACGAATTTTCTTCGAAGCGGGTAACGTGGGCGCCGCCATCTTGACAACGCTATTTTTCCGAGCGCACGCAAGAGCACGCACGCTAAATTCGAAAAACAGCGTACGTAACGCGCACGTAAGTTAAACATAGATTTGGAATAGCGTTTGGCGCATGCGCAGTAGGGAGGACGCTATTTTATAGCGTACGCTATCCCTTTGCGTATGTCTGCGTACGTTGTACTAAAACTCTCTACTATAGAGAATTTTAGCGTGCCGGAGACGTAGCGTCGACGAACGGCGGACTGGCCCACTGCCAGCAGCGCATGCTCAATGGTGGGGACGCATACCTCTTCCAGAACACACGCAGCCGGCACCCGGCTTGTCGGGAATGTGTCTGCTGATAGAGTCGTGAGCGATATCAGAGGGAGCAAAGTTTGAGCATTCATTTATTGACTGCTCTATAACCGTGTGTGACAAGCGCGATTTTTTTTCTGTTCTCTATTTCGTTTTCCTCCTCGCGTACAATATGCAAAAGTCATTCACAAATTTAGTGGACAAATAACTAGCGAATTTGTAGTTTTGTCCAAAACGTCTGTTCCTTTTCGCACTGCTTACGACTATACGTCTCCTTTATGTTAAAGTTCTCTACTGTTAGAAGCAGACCTCATTGTAGCGCGCTTCAATAGAGCCGGCGTTGACCGGCGGCCTTGTATATTCACTTTAAAAGAAACCGTGAAGTAAATTTTAACTATCAAGATTATTCTTATTGTCATAAATAAACCCGTCAGCCTGATCCACCTAGCCGTATCAGTTGCGGATAAAAGCAGATGGACGGTAAAGTAGCGGCCTGGTAAAAAGCGGTCAAATAAAAAAAAAACTTTATGTCTGATTCTATTCTACACTCATTTATATGTATTATTTAGTCCTGTTTTCGATTCTTAATTTTGAACTAACGACGGAGGGCGATAGGAGCAGAAAATAAATTGAAGTGCTTTCGGATCATTAGCCTGTCCCAACTGCGATCGCTATGACCATGCGAGAAATGTATATATTTATAAAAAAATAAATTAACTATGAAAACTTTGCGCAAGGGCGCAACGGCGCAACGCATTAGCCTGGCTGCTGTACTTCAAAGCCTGCAAACGGTGCTATTTAGCGAATTGCGATCCTCGGGTACCCTGCGAATATAATAAACACATCAGGACTTCTTCATGCATGGACACTTAATTATTTTTATCCACTAACTTCATCACCGCTTCTTAAACAACAGATCGTTCCCGCATGTTGTCTTCGTGGCTTAGCAGTGGCATAGTAGGCAAAATGGCAGTGGCTTAGCTCGGCTATGCCGGGATATACGTAGCGAAAGCTAAGGCATAGCTTAGTTAGCCTTGGTTAACCTTGATTGCAAGTCCAGGTTAGTCTGGTTGCCTGGCTAGTTGTTGTCACGCGGTTGGTCACGTGGTTGGTCACGTGGTGCGGTGCGGCCACGGTGGGAATGCGAGTTCGTGGCCAATGTAGCTTTCGCTACAATAGATGCGCCCGCATAAACGACGATCTGGGTACAACAGGGGAGCTAGCGGCTACAAGAAGAAAACTCAATTTCTGTCTAAATGGTGGCTCTCCGCGGTGTTGTCTGGGCTTATACACTATAAGCTCCACAATATGTGAAAGCAGAGGATGCGGGCAAAGTACTGTCATTTTATCAAATAGGATCTGCTCGCTGAGATCTCGAGGGTAATTTTGAACGTTCACGTCATGTTATTTCGTCGGCACCCTGGTATATACGCCCGCTTACGGGTGAACTACTGGGTCGACAGAAAGGAGGTGTCCTAGATGCCTGTTTAAAATCCCGCAACGTTTTAAGAAGCTGTACGACTATGCGTTCGCTTTGGCTTCACAACTGGCCCGCATTTAACTGATTATAACAACACGCCTCTTCCACAATTTCACTCGCAATTATCCCCCGCACGGCTGTGGTCAATAGCTATAAAGTAGGAACATACGATTCTGGATAAAGGCCGCTAGGTAGGTGTCTAGAATAGTTGCCGGAAAAAAAGAGAAATAGATAAAAATACGGCCGCTTTGATTTACTAGGCAAGGTGACACTCATTGCCACCCGGATTCAAAGGGCGTTTTCATGGCATGTATCTATTTATCTATCGAGGCTATAGTGAAAAGAAACCATCGAGAATGAGAAGAAAGAAGTGTCAAAAAGTTCGCATATTTTATGATAGTTTGAAAAGAAATCAGTATATAAATAAGTAAAAAAATTATTGCGAAATAGCGAACTGTAAATAAGTAAAATCCAGCAACCCTGGATGCCCTAAAGCTATACGACTCCGCTTATCACCCGTAATCAGCAAAAGGGGAGACGCTGACCTCCCGAGGCGGCTGCACCGACTTCCCAACTTGGAATGGAACGAAACCCACTTTCGGCGTCATAAAATACACAGCACAGTTAAGCACAGGGAAAAAACTAAAAACTATGAGAGAACGAGCCAACAAATTCTACGAAAAAATTCAGCGCATGAAATAGAAATAGCGTCACAATGGTACAGTCTTTTCAGCCTAAGGCAAAAATAAGAGACCCTCCAGCAACAATGAGTTTTTCTTCTTCTTTTACACACCAAATCAACACCAAAGTAAAAGAAGCAACGGCAAATGAGGAACGGTTCCTCAGCTGTGTCCCTGCGATCTTATTTATTTATACCCCTAAGGCAGAAACTTTCTTCCCGGCCACCTCCGGTCAGCGGCGATCAGTCTCCTCTTTTTGTCTCCGATAGACTCTGGCCTTAGTCACACCACTGCAAATACCCGTATGAGTTGCTAGCCTTGCCTATACCGGTCCCCCTATAACACAGAGCCCCTTTCATTCCCCATCTTCCTCCTACAACGTACCATCCACCACGGGGTCCGGACGGACGCTGTCTAGCTTCCCGATGTGTTTACGTGCCTGCCTGCTCGCACGACTCTCTCGTTTCTTTCCCCAGGATTCCCTACGGTTCGGCCGTGCTCTCGCGAGATCTCGCCTGCTGTCCGCGAAAGCCACGACACGCGGCGAGGCACGAAGAGCTCATTGTTGGCGACTGGATGAAGGAAGCAAACGGGAAAGACGTCGTCCGCCATGTTGTCTCTTCCTGCTCCCGTTATTTTCCCCACTACGCCTTCTTCCTTGCTCCGATTCCCTCCACCCTTTTCCCCTCCCTTCTTCCCACTCTCCCTTGCCGCCTTCCCTCCTTTCTCTTCTCGTTAACTTGTCACCTTCTCAGAATACTAACGTTCCTTTACCCGACGCACTCATTCTCCCTTTGCTGCCGCAGCGCCACCGTATGGCAGATCCCATTACCCTCCCTACCTTCCCGTCACTTTCCTCCCTATTGGTCCCCATCTCCACTTCCTTTCTCGCGCACCCGCAGCCGTGTGCTTCCCGTTAGGCCGTGCCGTGGCTAATGGCGACCTAAACGATTTCGACAAGAAACGATCTGCAGGAGAGTGCAGCGTCCGCGTCGCAGAATGCCCTAGCAACCCCCCCCCCCCCCAGCATGTCGCACACATGGTTGCCAGCCAGCCATAGCGGCGGCCCCCGCTGTTTCCCTTGGGGACCGTGCCTGGTGAGCCGAGAGCCAAGTGCAAACATAAAAGTGCAGGACACAGACAGTAGCGCCGTGTTCCTGGGGCGCCCTTATTCTCGTCCTTGCCTCTGTCTTCGCACCCGACTGCTCGTTTCGTAGCCCTCTCACGGCCGTGATGCGATGGCAACTGCTGCTGTTACTGCTGACGCCTTTGGCGTTGCAGTGGGACTTGGTGCTCCTTGCCGTTGGCTTTCATTTTCGTTAGCGCCGGGAGAGTGCTGCATCGGTTCCGGCTTGTCTTGGCTCTGATTGTGGCTTCTGTTTCGACTGGGTTCCCGGCTCTACGAGCCAAGTTCGTCGTTAGATAGGTTCATTATAGCTTTTATGTTGTGCTGCCGCAGGGGCGTTGGTTAGGGCTGGACACTTGGTAAGGCGTGTCGAAGACTCTTCGTGAGGCTTTGAGCAAAGCCCGTGCGCTAGGTCAGGGTGTGTCACGTCAGCCAATAGCACACGTGAAGGTGATGAAAGGACCCGTTTATTATCGATGGGAAAAAAAGAGGAGATCGCTTTGGAAATGAAACTTAGAGGGCTGGAGGGCTTTTATAGGGAAAGTATTCTGTAATGCAGGGGCCCGTAAGAAAATACTGTCGTGTAAAACACGAAACACGCCAAATTTCTACGTCTTCACAAGTACTTTTCGCTGTTAATTAAGGAAGAGGTGACCTGTGGCGCTGACGTTAGCTAGGAATTTAACTAAAGTGGCGATTTGGCCCGATTGGCACATCGTGCGAGCCTCAGAATTCATTAATTAACCAAGTAGAGAATTATCCAGGAAAGCGACAGCTGTAAAAAAAATTTGTAATGGCCAATCTTGTCAAATATTCTCTCAGACAGGCTCTGCTCTTTGGAATAAATATTATAGGCTAATGAAAACGAGTCGGACTTAGGGCAACCTGCATACAACATAGGAACAAAAAAAAGCCTCAACCCAGAGAACAAGCCTGCTGCCTCATTAGTGCGTTTGAAGAAGATTCTGAGAAACCACAGATTTGCGGTTTCTTTCGAACCTTACCTTACGCACGGTGACCCGTTACATATTATGCATACACAACCGCTCAAAAATAACGAAACACTGATTGGGAAAATGAAGGGCAGGTGTTTGTCTTCAGCGAGAAGCACATCAAGTTGAATATTCTCAAGAAATTAGGCGTGACAAACTACAGATTACCTCCGAGCCCAACCACCGCAAGTTTAACACGCCTTTTTGATGTGAGCACTTCCGCAACTATCTACCTAGCTAGAAACTAAGAAAAATGCAGTTACTTTCTTTGCTCCCAGCCATAATGAAAACAAAAACGTTTAAATGATTAAAAATTTTTGTCAATCATCGAACCATCTCAATCACAATCATTATATACATACACGCTGGAAAAGCAGGTGCTTCCCATTATCTCACAGCATGCCTCCGGGAACAACTACCCCACAAATTTCAGAACTCCCTCGAGCGTCTCTACACATAAAAATAAACGATGTTCCAAAGAAATTTTCTGACACTAATCTTCTTAATCATACTACCTGTGATCAAAATCTGGAGTTCTTTAATAATTCTCAACATCGGTGGCCCTGCGTACGAAATTCAGAAGCGAAAACAATTATATTTTCACAAATACTCTCTTGCTTTGAGTGGCACTGCTCTTGTAACTCAATTTTTGTATAACCTTGTCGCATTGGACTGTGCAAATCCGCGCGATTAGTTTTATATTTGCTTTTGTTTACGTGTTCTTCTACATCTCTTTGTCAACTGAAATGTTCATCGTGTTGAGGCATAACCGCCTCCTATTCCCCTTCTCCCCTTCATGTGCTACTGATACTCTGGTGCCTGTGAGAGGTGTATATAAGAAATAAATCTAACAATATCGCGGCCACTACCCCCCTCACAACTGACATCCCTCTGAAAAACAGCCGTCGGATCGTTTTCTGCTTAGCCTTTCGCTACAAAGGGACGAGCTCCTGACGGTAGGCTCTCTCCTCTTGCGGGCGATAAATTCGTTTACCGTGCCGACAACACCCGCCCGCGTGCTCCTTATATTCACTCATAAAGCGCGAAGCTCGACTATAGGATAGTGGAGTATAATGACGCCTAGCGTCCTCCACTACATAAATTCTCAAGCTACTTCATTCCGAACTCATTTGAGCAACGGTGAACGTGATGAACGGCTTCATATTCACCGGCTACATTATAATAAACAAAAAATAAATAAAAACTATCCTGCCATGATTCAGTTTCATAATGCGTTCGCCTGAATGCCCCAGAGGGTCTTCAGCTGCTTCGAAGCCAGCCTGAGAGTCCCATGAGCTTCAAACAAGATATAGTTCTCCGCTTCGGAAGGGGCGCGCGGCTAACAAAGCAACACAGCTCCGTAGGGCATTACTCGCGCACAAAGACTACCGGTGACAGCAGGTTTTCAATTCTAGGAGAGACCCTCGAAAAGAGGCCACTGAGCGCGAACAGCATGGTTCAGTCGCATTCATTTCCATGGGAACGTCGTAATGTTTGTTGCATTGCCTCCCCTTGGCTCTATTATATATATACGTTCCTCCATTGCAAAGTTTCCGAATAAAGGGCTTCAAGAAGCGAGCAAGGACGTTAATAACGGCTATATATCGTGGAGCCGCGGTAGACGTTACTTTACACGGGACCTTAACTATAATATTAACTAATGGGAACTACAGTACTTCTTGGTAGTCTTGTTTTGCTCCAGATTACCGCACATCCTGTGAGGATATTTTATTGGAGGCTAGGAGGGCCGAAGGAAGGATTAAAGATCAGACTTTTTATTACGTGAAAGTCCGTACAGTTTCAGACTGAACGCCAAATTTTAACTACTGTCGACTGTACGGAAGAAATCTACATAAGGAAAACATTAAATCCAGGAAAACTCACTGGAAACTCGGCGGAACCATAGACATCGAATAAAAGTGAGCTCCAACCAAGACGGATGCTTTCCATTTCCCGACTGTGTGAATGACATCGGTTCTTTTCCTATTTTTCAAACCAAATATGATAAACACTACAACTTCCGCAATACGAAAGATTTTATGGCATGTCGCCAAACTGAAAAAGGCTTGTGCAGTTCGAAACAGTACACAATGACCAGTTCGTTCAGCGCATTTCAATTTAAGGTGCCCTGCTACAGAAGGCATCTGGCTCCGTTACTCTTAGATAGAAGAATCTTTCAGGTACGGGCGCACGGGACACATCGCAGTTTTTCCTGTCTTACACCATGACGGCCGGCTTGAATTTCTTTATGAAGGCGGTGAATACCAATGATCGAGCTCTGTTGGTGAGCGACGAATAAATGTTATTAACGCTGCACCCCCGCTTCCCCCCTCACCTCTCTGTCAACGGTTAAAAGCGTTCGACTGATTGCAATCAGGCATATGCGTTAGACATGAATCAAAGTTGCATAATCGCGTACATCCTGGGCTGTAAGATAGCGCCACGACCATAATCACCATCAGCCGCATCATAATCATCCTGACTCCACCCACTGCAGGGCAAAGGCCTCGCCCATATCTCTCCAATTAACCCTGTCCTTTTAACCCTGTCATTTTCCTTTACATAGTTCGCTGCGCTGTACTCAATTTAAGTTAAACCCTTTTCATTAGCCTCCGGACCATTGGCCATTTCGAAAAATTCTGCCTTTTACCTTCACTAGATGGTATGAAATAACATATTAGGTCCTTTACACCACCGCTTCATTTCTGTCATATAAAATCCGGCACAAGACAATATTCTATACCTTGCGTTTGGCGCATGGCGGCCTTAGCCGCCTATGTGCCATAAAACCCAACACAACACAACACATTAGCCTCCGCGTTTCTGCTCCGCGGTATATATTTAAAAAATATGCACGGATAAACAACAGGTGCCATGCTTACAAACGAACAAAAAAAAACTTTAAAAATATTTTTGGCGGCCCGTTCTGTTGGGTTCTGGAAATGTTATACTCCACAACTTTCACTGAGATTATAACGCAGCTGAAAAAAAATGCCCTAGAGCCTCCTCGGTCACAAAGAGGTTTCATTAATTGCTTCTGTCTATCTTTCTCTGGCTCACAGTCCTTTTTTAACCTCCTTTAGAATGAAAGCGGCGTTCAACAACGTTTTTTTTCTTCTTGAGGTCCGTGCTCAAGTGCAAAGGCGTATTTAGCTCTGTTGGCTCACCTTTGGAGTTCGTAATGTGCACTACCTGAACACTTGTTTCAGAAACCCTCTTATTTAGGTTCTAAGTGTTACTACTGTTCTTTGATATGGCTCATCAGGTACAGCAAACCCTGTCATTTTAAAGCGCCCATTCTGTGCATGCGCACTCTATAAGAGCACTCTCCGGCGCTAATCACAGCCCATTTAATAAAGTGAAAGCATGTTGTAAAGATAAGCGCTGAGTACCAGTGCGTTCTCTTAAGCACAAGCTGGCCTCGGCCCAACAAGTATTCAAACCGAGCAAAAGGGGCACGTGCAAGAGCAACAGTGTCTGAAGGGAAGAAAAACACACATCTATAAACAGGGCAATGAAGAGAGCCAACGAGAGCAAACTGGAAAAAGAGAACCCAGCAACAAATGAGGACAACATTTCGGGAAGATTCTTAGCTAGAAATCCCGCCGCTGACCATGTAGAAAGCAACAGGCCCAGCTCGTTCGGTCGGGGTCCCCAACTTCAAATTAGGCAATCATCCGAGACCCCTTCGCAACATGCACCGATGCGCGCATAAACATTTCGCTGACTTTTTTATCATCGTTCTTTTAGACTTCCTTTTTTTGTTGTTCCTTGCTTTTTTTTTGCGTCGCCCATGGCTGCAACGCGCAGCACCCAGAAGCAAAAATAACCTCCTAAGTGCGCAACAAAAATTAATTCCCGCTTAGCGAACGATGCGAGATGCAAGACATAAAAAAACACACACAGGAGCGAGAAGGATAAATAAGAAAAGATAGAAACACCCGCGATCAAGCTCCGGGAATGAAGTCCGGCTCGGCGCAGATGCGGTATAGCCAGCTAGCCGCGTATACTGTACATACGCACACGCACCCACGAGCTCACAAAAGTACCCGCGCACTCTCTCTCTATCTTTCCTTTTTTTCCCTGCACCCTTCGTTCTCTCGCATCAGTTCGCTCCTAAGGCGAACGGCACGTACTGCTGATCATTAGCGCGACGTGATCCCCCTTCACCCCAGACCGTGAACCGGCGAGCTGCCATTGTTTTTGCTTCAGCGACGCTATTGTTATTATACATACACCCTGATGCTCCCCTCCCTTTTTTTCCCTCGTCGTCGGACCAATGCTGCCGTCGTCGCGGTTCCCTGAGCCCATTCGTCGCATTCCTTTTTTTCCACACTTTCATCTGCCGCTCGTTCTATCTCTTTCTTTCTACCGTGTCGCACGGGTCGCTCATCACGCACCGGAGAAGCCGCATGATTGGTCCGGCTCGCCAGCGCTGCCCGAAGCTGCTTACGCGAGCTGGATTTCGGAAACGATGCTCCTAACCTCCCCCCCCCCCCCCCCCCTTTCTCACTTTCCCCCTCTTCTTTCCTCCTCTATTGGTGAGACTCTGCCGGCCAGCGCCGCTCGAGAAGGAACTCGCGCTTATAGCTCGGGGCGCTGGAAGATGCTGCCTCCGCTTCCTTTGCCGCTGCTCTGCATTAGCAGCCTAGGTCGCTCCTCAGGCCATGACCGGCTCCTTCCCGCCGTCTCCCTAACGCGCTGCCCTTTGGCTCTCCTCCTCTCCTCCTCCTCCTTCTCTCTCCCCCTCTCCTCTTCTTCCAGCTGTCGCATTCTCACACTTTCCGCCGCCGTTGCCCAAGTTCCTCTTTAATGCTGTTCTTTGCGCCCCGAAATTTCGAGGCTCTATTATGAGTGCGTCGCACCAGATCGGCGCTCCTATTCATTTTTTCCTGTCTCAAAACATCGACTAAGGCCTTGTTGTTTCTCGCACACGGTTTCACCAAAATCATGTTCGGCGCTGTATTTCTTCGTCAGAAGCGGGAGATCGGCTTAATTTGACACGCGTGTGCATGTATGGGCGTCTTTGTGTTAGCGCCCGCGCGCCTGCGATGGCCTCGTCGTCGTTAACAGAGCTCGAGAAGCCCGGAGCTCAGTATTCAGTTCTGGGGTCGTTCTTGTTTTTTCGCTTTTATTTCTTCTCTTTGTTTAAAAAATGAAAATGCGTCTTTTGCTCCCAGCGGAACCCGCTACCATAGGAAATCAGCGTATGGTACGTGCTCGACTAATGAGGCTGACAGACTACAACACGACAGCCCCAGGGCGTCGTAAGGCTTCTTTTGTTTTTGTTTTGTTTTTATAGGAGAAGCAGAAACAGCCCCTTTTTGACTCGAATGCTCCTGGATTTTGATAGCTCGACATCAGTAACTTCAAGGCTGTTCGGTAAGGTGAAAATTTCATAACTACAGCGCAACGAACGAGACATAGAACAAAGGAACACGCAGGGACACAACACAGCGTGTTCTTCGGTGTTCCTTTTTTCTATGTCCTGTTGTTCGCGTTGTACTACCTACGGGATACCGTCACCAACTCACCCAGCAACTTACTTTGTGGAAGGTGAACAAGATCTTTCTAAATATCAAGCGAAACAGAAGACCATAACAGCCCTACTCTAAATACCTAGAAAACTTCTTCACCGGCTATTAGACGAATTCTGTAACTCCCTGAGCTGCCATTGAAGATGCTCCGCTGCAGCAGTAGAATGAACACAGGAAAAATTGCACAGCAGAAGGCAAGAAGAAAGAGAAACGCAGGGCTAGTTATAAATGGGAGGAATTTAGCGGGATTTATGCACAATCTCCAATGCATATGAGGGGGTAATTCACTTTAAACATTTCTGGTTTAGTAAAACCCCGAAGGCAGCTTTCCTCGAACAAAGAACTTTTGTCTAACCTTGGGCAGTTGGGATGTGCGGGGGAGAAACGGAGGCAGTCGAGGAAGAAACATACACGGGTGACGAGTGCATTGGGGTGGATGCGGCGAAGAACATCTACATGGGGTGTTACGAAATATCTGCCAGTCACTGCGAGGGAGAGTACGGATTCTCAATATTTTGATTTATAGATTTATTTCTTGTCATCGAGTCTTTCCCTGGACACCGCTGAATCCCAAGGGATCTTAGCCTGATGAAAGGGGAGCAAGATGACGGCGGTCAAGACTCAATTCTTCATCGCCGTCTGATTCCTTGACGGGTGCAAATAAAGTTATTTCATCATCTTGTCATCGACGTCATTTCGAGCATCTCCTTTTTTCCTGTCCCGCAGACATACAGCCTACCCGTTATTCGTGATCTTTTCCCCTACGTGGCAGGCTTGCCTTCAATCTCACCGGCTGGCGGACCAGCTGGTTTTGGTGAGTCTGGCCCAAGACCTACACGAAGCCTAGGTGAGCGCTGCGATTGAGCTCAGTTTATGTTTCTCTTTTCTTTTTATTTTCTTTCTCTTGGGCAATCTCTTCGTAGACTACAACGTCCACCGGCCGCTGATGAAGAGGGCTGCATTTACTAATGGCGTTCCTCTGTAACCAAGGGCATAGTGCATTTGTGCCTTTTGATGTAGCGGGATAATGGTGCAGCAAAAAAACTAGTAGTTTGTCATTCCCACAGTTTTCATCAGAAGTAAGGACAATAAATTTGTAGCGTAATGTTCTCAGCGTCAAGCCCCAAGTTTCAATCAGAAGACTTTAATTGTTTAAACTTATTTTTACAATTGTGAATACCGTGTTTATTTTTAAATTTCATTGGACGTGTGCGGCGACTACTTGCGATACGCATAAAATTTGGATTAGCCTTTTACGTATGATAGGTCACAGATATGTTTTAACGTAAGAACTTTAGCTTGAGCGTGGTTAACAGAAATTTTCACTTACTATTTCAAATAACATTAGGAATAGAGTAAAAGGTCTGGCGGTTATTTCCTAATCAACCTTTATACGAAATATTTCGAATTCCTTGTAGAAAGTTATGAGATTTATATCATGGTGGCAGAGTGCGCTGGATTGTTCTGCGGGGCTTGTCTAATTGTTGCACGCCTTTCAAAAGCGTTTGCATATACACCCTCCCCCGTCCCCACACGCACACATAGGTGCGGCTCTATCGTCATTCGCCACTAGTTTAAACTCGGATCAGGCGAAGCTCAATTTTCCTCTCCACCAGCAAACCGTTCTCCTCAGCATTCTTAACCCAACTTTACCCTACGTCGACAACCAGGCGGCCCAAAAATATCGCACAGAGAAAGTTTCCTAATGATTCGCGGAGCACGAGATTAAAGACAACCACTTAGCGGCACAGTGCTCCCGAAAGAAGCAAAAAAAATAATTATTATAGAAAACGCGAGATCAAGTACACAACATAAAACGCGTCCTCGACGCTCTTTCAGGACATTTCCTCCGGGATCTCCACATCGGTGCACCCAGCACAGGCCGTATTTATTTGTTTGCTTTCTCGCTGCGCCGAGAGGAGCTAAGAGAATGCCGCGCAGTGTAGAGATGGGAAGTGGAGGACGATGGCATAAAGGGGAGCGTGTTGGGTTCTTGCGAGTGAGGACGGGGGCTAGGAAGTTGTATGGGCGAGTGGGAAAAGGGAGGGAAGGTTAGCAGCATGGATGAGTTCGCCGTCCATACCCGCCTGCATGGTGCGTGCTTCTTGCCGACCCCCCCCCCCCCCCCCTAAAAGCAGGCTTCTTTCTCTGCACTTGCGCAGACCGGGCGCGCCCCGACCGTGTAGTAATCAAAGATCGATCTTTCGGTTTGGTCGCTGGCCGGTCGAAGGGGAAATAGATTCTCGGCCGGGATCGTTATGAGTGCCTCGCTCAACGGAACCCCCTCCACCCCCCTGCACCCGTTCTCACTACTGCCTTTTCTTTCCTCAGCCCTTATTATTCTTTCAATCTTTTTTTTTTCTTGGTCTTCATCTCTCTTCCTCGTATGCAAGCATCTACGATTGATTTATGTATGCCCGACCACGTGGCTCTTCATTCCTCACGGAACATTACGGGAAGAGAGAGAGAGAGAGAGACGTGTGCGCGCGGACTCCGGAGACGAACCGCATCGGAATCAATTTAAAATCTCTCGCTTGACTATTTTCATTTCCGAATGAAATAAAAATAAAATAAAACCAAAACAAAACGGATAATGTCGTTGATAGTGTAGCCTTCCGTGCCGTCGAGGCTCTACGTAGAAACGGCTCGTGCTTGGCCGAATTTCTTTCTTTTCTGTCCATTTATTATTTCATGTTTGCTAGGGGCTGATCGGTTTTCCCGGATACTAACTCACTCGAGAAGAGACTGCAATCAGAAACAGTGCTAGATGGAAATGGCAATGTAATTGCGCTTCTTCCTGCCGTTTCTACAAACTGCGTCGCGGAGCTGCAGAATTTATTCTTGCGCTGGTTTTTGAAGTAGATCCCCTACGTGCTACAGGCAGAATTCATACGAAGAGCCTTGAGCGAGCGTTATGCTTTTAATGCCCATATTTCTAGTACTGCGGTAATAACGTATTGAAGATGTGGAATAGCACCGGTGGTCCGTCGGCTGCAATTCAGGTCGAAAAAAAACTTGCAACAAGTACAAACTAAACACGAATACGCTTATATCGGAATAAAAAAGAAGTAAGCTGTCCTCTTACAAACTAAACACGAATACGCTTATATGCGAATAAAAAAGAAGTAAGCTGTCCTCTACGCACTCTGTTTTAGGGGCAGGGTATGCTGCCCAAAGTTCTGGAGCAGATTTCGATCACTATACATACGGAATGCTTAGTCATAGCAACGAGGCTATATTTCCACTGCAAAGCATAGTGACTTGAAGAAGCTAGCAACGGGAGGATGCTTTTAAACACGGCACCGAATGTCCTAAGGTTAGCAAATAGAGAATGTTGAAACTTCGCTTAAAATTGTAGCAACTGTAGAGTTTCGTATGTTTTGAACAGGAAATTTGTTTCCGTTTCCAACCGTAAGCACTCCATATATTTAGGGATGCAAGTTTGCCCCAGGGCTTGAGTAGCCTACCCGGCCCCGTGAAGGGAATGCACTAGAATACAGCTTATTCCATTTTTACTTCTTCCGTATTAATAGTGCAGCCTGAAAATTTTTCTTATTTAAAAACCCTGCAAAAAACCAACGCCTCACCTTCTCGTAACTTTTAGCATCTTTTGAAAACGATCACACCCTTGATAATATTTTATTTATGTTCAATCTGTTTCTAACTTAAAGTGCAGCTAGTAGGAAACAAAATTTCAGCTACAAAGTCTTTGTATACGCACTATTCGTCTAACTATCCTGTCCTTCTCGGCATCCCTGCTTTAGCATTTTAGTCATCCAGCCGCGCCACTTTTAATTGCGCCTACTGTACAGCTTCTCTTTTTCAAGCAAAGAGATATGCGTTTCGCCATATGCAGTTTCTGAAACGTGTTTTCGTGACTCTGCCCGCCTAATGAGTGCGGGCAGCCAGCGAACTTCTCGTCTTCACGGAATTATTTTCTGAAAACAGTATGCAACTTGCAATGACAAATTTCTCAAGACATCTCTGCTTATGGAACGCTGAGCTAAGTTTCAGTGACGTATGTAGTTATGCGAAATGGACACGGTTTCGCAGAAAATATTGCGCCATTCTTTGGAAGTACGAGACACGGTGGACTAACAAGGTAAAGAGAAAAGAAATCGTGGCGCAATACGACCGCCTCCCAGATTTTCTGCCCCTGCAACTAAATTAAAGCTTCGCCACTATAAGTTCTATCTTGCAGTGAAACACGCTTTACAAACAGGAGCGTATGGGAGCAGAGCCATCCGAAAAAAAAAAATAAGAATAAAATCGACGTTACCAGCCAGATGTCCATCTCTGCGGGGATGATGGAATATAGTGTGGGTGCCAGAATTCAGTTATTTTTAAATTAAAAAGGCACGCGACTTTATGCGGATGATGAATGTCTGTGGGTGAGGAAGAAAATGCAAGAAAGGAAAGAAACGTCACGGGCCTTTTACGCGGGCCTTTTTTTAGCTTCTGACTGTGTCATTTAAAAGAAAACCTCCAATTAGGCAACTTCATGCGGCACTAGACTTAAAACATGCCAAACTATGTGACCGCTCCGAACCGGTTATGTAAGTCGTTTGTATGTTTTTGCTGTTTTTTATTCATTTTCTTTTATTGTCTCATGCTTTCATTTATTTCATTATTTCCTCCCTTCAAGGTCTGATGCGTATTTGTGACATACACATTGAAGGTGTCGCTGCGAACACGGAGCTTTTTTTTTCGCGTTGAATAAAATAGACTAAATATTGACCTATCTGAAACTGCCACCTCTACCCCCTCTCTAACATTCTTTACTTGAGAAGTAAAAAGTTATGACTTATCATCACATTTCTGTTAGGTACGGTTTAAGCGCTGGTTAAGCCATGAAATCTAAAATACCCTCTCTTTTTTATTAAGTTCACAGCTGCATTTGCAAGTAAACTACACCTATATCGAGTCCAAACAGCTACTTTCGACGGTGCTTGATGTCGGTGTGCAGGTGTATTCAGACCATTCAAGATTACTTATCCTGCGCTGCCTCCTGTATACATTTCAAGGTTTCAGCACGGAATAAAAATTGAGATTTTCAAGATCTGAAATTCAAGTGCGAACATCTTTGTTGAGCTGTTACATACAGGACCAAATCTCAGTCACTCGGTATTTCGTTAACTCTAGCTCTTTGGCCAAGCATATCTGGAACGGAGGAACTAGCTAGAACAGAGGAAGAGATAAACACCTCAAAATATTGAGTTCAGTCAAGTCGGCGTGATAATAGCAACGTTAAATTTTCTCAAGATCAGTAGTCAAAAGATCAAGTGCAACATCTAAAAGCGAAAGCTGGCCGAGAAAAGAGCCGGATATTTCATCCTTAGTAGATTCTCCTTTCGTGCTTACTCCTGTTCTTTTCTCGCTGTGTTAAGAGCGTAGCTCCTAGGCGGCCATTTCTGTGTTCCGCGTTGTATTTGGCGTCGGCGCCAAACACCACCTGCCACGACGAGAGCAGGTGACGTATAAAAGACAGCGCTCAAATTTGTCATTACCGACTGTCGTAATTGCTGTCAATTTTTTTTTCCTGATCACCTTTAGTGAAGAAAAATTCGAGATCACTGTGGTAACCCGCATTGGAGTAGTGCGAAAGCATTGACGCCTCATCGACACTCGTCGCCTATATTTGCTCGTCTTTGCCTCTATTTGCTCCTCTTTGCCTCGATTGCCCCTATTTGCCTGAGAATTTGTGCAATTCGTCTCATTCCCACCACGCTTAGTTCCAAATTTCCCAGTTTGGTGCCGCGCCTTTGCTCCGCCCACAGTTCCGACCACGTGATACTACACTTCCGGCGTTTCAAATTTGGCGCCACTTTCGCCCTGGCCACGCTACTATCTGCACATTTTTGGCTCTAATTAATTAACTATTCATTCGACCGTCACCAAATTTTTTGCGCCGCATCCTCACATCCTCCTCCTTCGATTATAACCACTTTTTAGACATTCTTTCTTTCTAGTTTTCCACAATGTCTGCGGACACGTTTTGATGACATGAAACCGCCGACATAGCTTAGAAAAGCTTTCGCTGTAATAATACATTGCACATCTCAACTAAACACGTTCACAACAGGCCATGTTCGGGCTAGTCTCACTCGATCCACACAACAAAGTGAGTACGCTGGATGTAATAGAGCCGCTAATACTTCTACAGTCGAGAGTGCGTGCAGAACGCGAGACCTCCTAGAACAACACGATAGCACGCCAAGACGACCAGTAGGCCGCTAAAGGAAGGGATGATTAATTACGCGTCGCATTTTAAAACGGGTTCTCGTGTGTCGCCACTGCGTTCGTTTAAAACAGAAATCAGGCACGCGCATGAGGCACGCGGAGGGCAAATGAGATTGCTGCGTGCGCCCCTCATTCTTCACCTCCGCGCAGGCTGGGACAAATCCTGTTCTTTTGCGTCAGAATCAATTTAACCGGCCCAGGCGGCTAAGCGAATTTCGTGGACCGTTTCGTCCGAGCTCAGTTCATTACTGTCACTATGCATTTCGTGCGGGAGTTACTGAGAACTCTGTCTCACCCTTTGTTTGGTTTTGATCTTTTTTATTTTCTTATCACGCCTTTACCGTGTAAGAAATGAGTGCGCGAGGAAAAATATGCGGATTAGCTGTTTTAACCTGTAGGTTAGTTAGTTCATAGCTCCGGATCAGCAATAAATAATATTTTAACGTGTAAAGAGTTCGTATTTGACAATGTGATAATAAAAAAATATCTCGATAATTGAAGACATCACTATGCAGCGGCGCTTGGTAGCAACGCGCAGTGCAAAATTCTGATTAGGAGAATTTTTGTCTCACATCTCGGTGAACACCTGAACCGCGCCGGTAGAGAACAGGGAAAGATAGGAGTGAAAGAAGAAAGAGAGAAAGAGGTGCAGTAGTGGAGGGCTCCGGAATGATTTCGAACACCTGGGGATCTTTAATGTGCACTGACATGGCGCAGCACACGGGTGCCTTTTGCGTTCGGCATCAGACAGTTACTTCGCCACTTGTTTTTCTCGAAATAAAAAAAAATGTCCTAAGGTTGGTTGATTCTGTTTGCATGATATCAAAATAGTACTGCATCGTACAACGCTAATATGTAGCCACTATGTTCAAAAGTGTAAAACTGTGCAGAACAACCGCACGCACTTTCCTAATTGTTTTCAAGTACAGCACTTTACTGCACAATTATAACACATACTATACTACATGCAAGGAAAAGAGCCGCACTACGAATATTATATATACTGCAAGCTAACTGTATCTGGCTTCGTCAGTTTTTTTGTTGTCTAATTTTAGAAAATGTCGACGGCAAGGTAACACGTTAAATGGGCGGGATGTCTATCTAATGCTCGTCGCAGATCTTTTATGTTCTGACTGAATAATGTTGAAGAACTGAAATTAACTAAATATTTTGGAGTCTAGCACAACTGGCTGCATGTACCGAGTGATAGGAAGAGAGGCTTTCTCTTCTTTTACCGCTTATTGCCCTGGCCTCATCGGCACAACGACTGAGCTGCGTTTACAGGTTGCTTTTTCAGTACCAAGAGCCAGCTATGTGTTATTTGTTCACCTACCGCTCTTAACTTGTGCCTAAAAATGTACCACATTGTTTTGAAACAATGCACCATGGGAAAGTAGGGGACAGTTTAATGTAGGACATCAGACCAAAGCGAGGCATGAACAATCCCCTGCCCTTTAGATTTATTCTGCAGAACAAAAATTAATACCGAAGCGCAGTTTTATCACCAGCTGAGCAACCAATAAACCATGGCGTGATAATAATAGTCGTACACTTTAATCATAATTACCCTCATTACTAATGCTCACAAACCGGTATTATCCGATGGTGCCTTTTTAACACTTATTTCATGAGTCTTAGAGGGGGTGTCGTTAATTTGTGGCCAGGAATTCAAACTTTTGTAGCAAATTTTTTTCATGTGCCTAATCCCGTTACACATGAAGCATGTTCCACTTAAGATCAGAGAGATGTCCATTCTTAACTCTTTTTCTTTGTTTCTCTTGTCTGTACATCAGTTTGATGTCATGCCTTGAGTGAGAAAGCCGTTTTAGAGTCACAGCCACGTCTTTGAGCTTAGAGAAGAGGCTTTAGTTTCAAATAATGTCACTGTACACGACGCACTCAAAAAAGTGTGCGAGATACTCGTTATAATTATATGAGGCATTCAACTAAGCAGATAACACCTGTGGAGTGGAGTTAATAAAAAAAACAAATAGGGCACCAGAAATACAACACACAGAACGGAAATAAAGTGCTTTTCGTGCCGAGTTTCTAACCAAATAACTGGCCAGACTGTTTAAAAATTTTATCCCCCTCAGTTTGTATCTTTTGATATTTAACCTAAACGAAAAAAGCTTGCACAAGGTGAGGAGAAAAACAGAAAATAAAAAAACCTGCTTCGTCTACACTGTAACAGTCACGTTTTGCGAGTTCTGACTTGTTATATAAAGTACAACAGCGGAGACAGCGGGAATCAATAAGCCTAACAGACTTCGCCGACTTGAAGCGAGTAGCTGCGGTAAGCAGCAAAGACTGGAAGTTTTCGCCATTAGCCGACGGGCGTGCTTGCTCGCCCCTTTTGGACAGCCTCATTGACCTGCGAAGTCATTGTGAAGTAGATACAAAACAACCGTATTTCCAGAGAAGGTGATGCACAAATAAAAAAGACACAAAAAAAGCTTTTAGCTTGGAGAGGAAGCATCTGAAGGCTGAAAAGCACAGTGACCAAACAAGGCAAATCCACAGGAAAGCCGGGGCCAAACTGCGCAGTTGACTTCGTTGAGGATAGATGACGAAGCAAAGTCTCTAGAAACCAGCAGATCGTTTTCTAAAAGAAAAGAAGATACGCGAGACAAAAAACAGACAGTCTTCAACACTCGAGAACAAAGTTATCTAAAAGAAAATTGCAAGTGTTCCTGCAACCAAAGGCGGTGCGTTCCCTCCCGTGGGGGTGGCGAGAAAAAAAAAAAGCGGAGAGGAGTGTGAGTGAGGGATGGAGCAGGAGCGGAAGAAGACCATCAACAGCGAAGCAACTCTGGAATCTCAGAAGAAGAAACAGCGCTTTGCTCTCAGGACGCGCGAACCATTTATTTAACGTCCGGCCAGCGAAAGCGCACTTCGGGAGTTGCGTTGGCGTCTACACACTACACGTCCAGCTCTTCGTCTGTCGCGCAGGTCTAAGGGTTCGAACCCTTTCCCAGCCTCCCTCTTCCTTCCGGTTGCTCGCTCTCAGGGGGCTCTTTGTTTCTCCCCGAACGCCCTTATTGGACCCGCATCGAAACCCGGCTGCGCGCATGCTCACACGCTTTTGACGCAGTCTCGCCGAGAAAGCTGCTCAAGCCGCTTCTTCGCGAGCTTCTTTGGAGAATTGGTGCTACAAGGCATTTTGCGTGTAGGGATAGAAAAGGGGAAAAAAGGAGAGATGCAATGCTGCAGTGTTCAGAAGTGGGTAGCGCCGCTTGGGAGCTGAGGAAGGAATGGAAACTCTTCCCGCGTGGGAGAAGCAAGAAAAGAAAACGAGGCTAACAGCCCGAATGGATCCCCATGGAGCCACACATTGGAGACATACACCGGCCGAAAACTCCCCAGATGCGTTCGTATCCAGCTCCAGTACGAACTCCCTGCTATTCACGATTTCCCGTTTTTCCCTATTTTTGCTTCACTCTGAAGTAAATTTTAGCTCTTCAGCGTCTTCAAGAAGTTCCGCTCCTTTATATGCCGCTCCAAGCAAGACTGGGAAAGCGTCTACGTGAGCTCGTAGGCAATGGATAAAAAGGACGGGGAGGAAAAGGATCGGCGGCGGAGGGGACTCGCGTCGGCGTTGAGTGCCTGCACGGCGCTCCCCAGATGAGCCCGAATCAAAGTTCTCTCTTTACGGCCAAATAAAATGCTCCGCCAACGGCAATACTGGAAAAGCGGCTGGTAGCAAAGAATCCACTCTCTGCTTTTAGTTGAGAACGTGAGCCCCTGTCGCCTGCTGAGGGAACAGATAGTGCACTCGGGTCGTTGCGTGAGACCATAAAGGGCACTGCGAGACAAAGAGGGAAAGCAGTGATTTCGCAATACGTCGCCGCTGTGCGACCTAAACCCTCCCGTGGGTGACTCAGCTTTTCAAAATAAATAGCAGTCGTGCGGAGAATTAACGACTTAGAGAAGATCCACCAAACAGTTCTGTTGATTGAGATACACCAAGGTGCGCATTGTTTTAGTGCGATAGCATTATAAAAGCCTCATCGGGGAAAAGAAGGTATCTTCGGTCATCAAATTCACCGACTGGCTGAACGGAAGTGCCGTCATCAGACTGGATAATTCCCATTGGCTGGAGGAAAGCGAGTCGCCAGACCGGACGTGACATCACTTCTGGTAAAGGCATTAAAAGATGGTAATGCTATCGCACTGCCAACACATAAGTTAATTAGGTGTCCCTTTGAATTTGTTCCTTTCCTCTTCCAATTACACAAACTAACTTTAAGCAGTACCGACTCTCCCTACTATAAATTTTCAAAGGTATTAAACTACGCACAGATCTAGAAGCATTCTGGCGCATGGTTTTCTATTTCCTTTTTACAGCAAGAGATGTTATGGGCACGTTTCCAATTCTGCGGCATGGACGTTGTTGGTGTAACAACGCGACACACTGATTGGTCACAGCGCAGTGGCGTCAACCATGACGTCTCTTGGGTGAGCTAACCGGTGACAAGAGTCACTAGAATGACTGCATGCAAGAGCAGTTCAGCTAGTTCTTAAAGCCAGCAGGCCAGTAGCCGAGGTCTTCGCCATACACGATCTGATATTAGCTTGCTTACATGCCAAGACCACTTTGGTAAGAGGTCATTTACTGATAGACCCAAGCTCAATATTGCACGATACTGTGTAGTCTGCACTGAGATGTCAGCAAAAAAACTGCGAGAAACATCGTTAGCCACTGTACACTCGTAGTTAGACGTCCTTCTACCAGCAACCTCCTTAGCCAAGGTGTCACGACGAAGAAAGCAAGCGCGGCAGATTCCGAAGGAGCCGGCTGAATTAACGAGAGCTTCTTCGTGCTTGCTGTACTGCCAGCCCCTATTTCTCGCAGCATCAGCTCACGGTCCGGAAACCAAACCTGGGAACTCTGTCCTGGGGAGCCTCAGTCGGCACCATTGTCTCCCTTCGCAATCGCGAAGCGGAATCAAACACAATAGAGCAAACAATGCGGAAAGACAAAGAAAACACAGAAGAGGCTAAGAAAAAAAGGTAGACGGGCGTAGAAAAAAACACTGGCAAGTCAGGAAGGAAAGAGGGAAGGGAGGGGGGAGAGAGAGAAGGCCAAACGAATCACTTCCGGCGGGCGCCGCACGAGGACGAGCGCGTTCGCTGACTGGGCAACTGCTGTCGCGCTGTAGCGCTCCTGCGGGGATCCAGCGAGTTCGACGCTAACGGACGGAGAAGGGCAGTTTGGGACGTTAGTAGAGAGAAACAGCACGCGTGTAGCAGGAGAAACACAGAAAGCAAGCGTCGTGAGACAAAAAGGCGGGGAATTTGACCGAGGCGCCGGGCGACTGCTCCTGCCAGCCGGTAATTCGCTTATGCTCCGTTCGACGTCGTTCTTCAGCACTAACCCTGAGCCAGAGAGGCCACGGGGAGTGGACAGGGGGGGGGGGGGGGGGGGGGGGGGGGGGGGGGGGGGGGGGAGAGACAGGAAGGCAAGCAGGACAGTGAGCAACGCTGGCATCCATGTGTTAGTCGTCGCTAAGTCAATTTGAATCCTTACGCGACGCGAACGATCGCCACGGGCACGGCTCCACTGACAAGGACAAATGTGACCTCTGGCGGAACTGCTGCCATGGACGTTACTTTCGCGCAGTCGCGGCGAGAGATTTGTGCCCATGGACGAGAAGACTGTACGGGAGAGTGTGGAAGCTATGCTTTTTGCTTTTCTTTTTTTCGTGTGTTTGTGTTTTCCAGACAGTCTCCTCCTGTTTTTACGGCCGTTTTTTGGCCAGACGACTGTTTATTCATTGATGCCTGCGGAAGCGTTGGTTTGTGCAACTCACGCGCAAGTCAGAAGGGCGTTCTAATCTGTGAACAGGAAAGTATGTACTACCATGTTTTGCTGCCATACGTACCAATTTACATATTTCTATTTGATCAAATATCGGCTTCATTTATCGCCTATGGCAATATGCTACTAATGAAAAAATCTTCTCAATTCTGCTAGCCCAGCAAGATGTCTAGTATGGTAGTTCATGCTAAGAGTACAAATAGAGAGATACCGCTGTAATACGATTTACTGAATAATAAAATATAACTCACCGATATCTTTATACAGAGAGATCATGACATTTTTATATACAGGCAGCAAGCATGAAAGCACTTTTTTTGTGTGGCCCGGTTATGTTCAGGTTCCTCGAGCAGGATGCTTGTTTAATTGTTAACTCAAAATTAACTGCATATGAGACGCGGAGCTTCTTTCGCACATGCACTGGACACTGTGGCAGCTGAACGATTTTACACAAACCATAGTAGATTGTGCGATGAACACTGGCTTATAGCGACCGAAAAGTTGACTTTTCGAACAAATCACAGATTGCTGCGGCACTTGATCGCCTTATTCAACGGAGAAAGTCAAGCGATCTTATGCACCTGAAAATAGTTTTCATATCAACGACCACTTTTTTCTCCACTCACGGTAGGTAGAAGCCTGTGTATGTTCGGACGTTTCTACCTACCCCGCATGTTAAATTCTGAAAAGTAACCTCAGTAGTTGTAGAAGCGGGCATCCAGCAAGCGCTCCAGTAACGTCGCTGAGACTTTGAAACACCTCGATAGAAGTAGGTAACACCTCGTTGGAGGCCTCATTGCAACGTACCCGAGCGCATTCAGCAGAAACGTATCAGTGTAGACGGAGGTTCGTTTTTCAATATTTCTGTCACAAGCTATTGCTGATCACAAGAAATGAAATAGTAAAAAAGTCGGCAGAGACACCTAGGACTTCTTACGTGCGAGAAGGCGTAAGCCCTCCCGCTCACTTTTTGACCGCAGTCGCCCCGCGCTGCCGCATGATGTAAGCCGATATGCCACGCAGCTTGGTTTTCTACCTCTGCATGGCTCTACGTAGCCACCACCGCGACGCCGCCGCTCCCATTCTGATCTGTGCGCTGATCCGCCTTAAGTGTATGACGTGATATCTTCAATGGCTTAATGCCCACATATGCAGAATTGATCTTTCTTTACTTAACATTCATCGATCCCTGGGAGTCCTCATACCAATCCTGGCGCAGTTGGGCAGCAATGAAGTGGAACACCACTGCCCTGCAATGGCGGGCGCAGCCACCGGTGGGATTCGTGCGAACCAGGCAACCTTGCGCGACCAATCATTACTTATCCGGCACCTGCAAGATTTCATGTGGACGCCATCTTTTAAAGGTACCATCGAGTGTCACTCACTCACTCACTCACTCGCTCACTCACGCACGTACAAACACGCACGCACAAACACGCACGCACAAACACGCACGCACAAACACGCATGCACACGCAACTATGGCGTTATCAAAGCCTTCCCACAACTGTCGGCACCGAAATGCTGCCGATGAACAAGGCACCAAGTAAAATCCACCAGTGAATGCGAGCTTCGCGTGGTATGCTGAGTCTTTTTAATGAGGAAATCTGAACGGCTCTCAAGAGCAGCTCTAATTATCCTCCGAAAGCTGGGCCGACCCACTTCATAAACAATCCGCTTGAGAAATTAAACACCACCGCAATCAGTCAGGTTACCTCAATACAACGGCTGCTCGCAATGGATTTTAATTACTTTTGCGTTACGCCATCTGTGATTACCTAACCTTACCTGCCAACATATTCCTAATTATTCCTTACATATACCAACAGCACGCCGAATGTACGAATTGAAATTTTACTTACATTGCTGCAGTACGGTTAAATGCTATCCCGCTTTTATCCAACTCAACGCGCTTAATGTCTGCAGGAACTTTACAAAGCAACGGCGACTTTTCGAGAAGCACATAGATTAGGCAAATGAAATAAACCAAGCCCGAACAAACCCGCAGAGTAAACGCATCGAAGAGCGTGCCTTCTTTCAGATGTGGACGCCAGGGCTCGCCGAAGCCAGGCAAGCCAGTGAGCCGCAAAAGCCGCACGATGGTCTATCCGGCGGGTCGCGGGCATATGAGCCCGTAATTATTCAAAGGCCATCCTAAACAGCCTCCAGGCCGCGAAGCTCTTTTAGGGGCAGCACCGCTCTCAGCCAGCAACGGGCCCCATGCCACCGTTCGGGACGGTATTCTCATCCCCTGGTCATTACTAAAGCCCGGAGGCGCACCTCCGGTGTGCCAGCGACCGACTATTCATCATCGAGAGGCCATGCCGAGCCAGGCCGAGCCAAGCCAAGCCAGCATGAGGCCAGACAAGACGAGAAGGCTATATATCGGGATGGGTGAATAAGAGGAAGGAAAGAGGACCACCATCACGCCGATCCATTTAGGATGCTGTGTGCAGCCGATGGCGCTACGAGCACTACTACTTCTTTTTTTTTTCGGACTCCCGTGGATCTTTCTTCCCTTCCGTGCTCTTAATATCCACGTCCTCCCTTATTTGCGCGGTGTGTGCACTACCTCTCTCGCTCGTCTCTGTGTCTCGGCGAGTTTTTGTTGCGTTTTCCTTCTCTCGCCTCCGCCTATGTGCTGTGCAGTTGGGGAAGCCTTTTTTAATTCTGACAACTCCTCCTTAAAACATTCTTCCTTTCTGATTTTAACTGAAGGGCGTTTTTCACTCTCGCCATTTTGGGGCCCAAGAAGAATGCTAATGATTTGGTCATTTGGACGCCTTTCCTGCGTGTTTCGCCTGGCTATCAGTTCGATGTTGAGCGTTCCTGTTTTGCTTTGTTTTGTTTCCTTGTTTTTTTTTTGGGGGGGGGGGGGGGGCAGGTGTAAAAGTTTGAACACCCTTATAATTTTTCTCCTTAGGGCTGCTCCTCACGTTCTTCTTCTAGATGCTTCGCAACAAGTCGAGCCGCACTTCTGGTCCGTTCTTTTCCACTAAGCAATACTTCTTATTCCCTCAGCATCCTCTGTCTGTAGACATCCCTGCCTTGCCCAGAGTACAGAGGTGTACTGAACGTTTGTCCACTGTAGAGGACGTCCTGCGCCGTCTCTTAAACCTAACCGTCACTGCCTCCTCCTTCCACCCTTACGTCCATCTCTCCCCAATACGAGAACTTTTATATTTTTCTTTTTCTTGTTTCATCCCATTCTCCTATCGGAGACGTCGCGTCATTGGAGTTCTGCGGTCGTTGCGGACCATACTCGACTAACGCATTATGGACTGCTTGTCTACCTTTTATCGTAGGCTTACAATAGGAAAAAAGGCACCATGCCGGGTTTAGGCCTCAGCGGATCTCTACCTGATTTCTCCACTTACCCGCTTTGGATGGCGATTTCCACAAGACGGCTTCGCTGTTTCATTAAGGCTGCATTATTAATGGCTTTCTGCGTGCAAGACAAATCCAGGGCCTGTAAGTAGAGACGACCGGAAATCTCACAAGCAGTTCCTATTCTGTCCCATCTCCTTAGCCTAGCTAGCTTAACTGTGAAAGTAGTGAGCTACTCGCTGTCATTGTCATCCGCTTCAAGGTGTGTCTTCGCAGCCTTGAATCGGCGGCAGGGTTCGAGTTGGCGTGCTTTGCGTAAAGATTCTCTGCCAGCAGAAGACGGGCGTTCAGGCTTACATACGGAAGCCTTGTTTACTGAACATTATGCTTCAGAACAGTGCTTAAGTAGGTTTCAGTAATCGTTCCAGGTATCTTGTATACGTTCGACGAAGAATGCCGTCATTGTAATTAAGTGTTTTTTTTCTGCGATTTGTATCAACAGAGATTCGGGATATCGGCGTAATACAAAGCGCAGAAGAAAAAAACGACATTTAATCGGAACGATGGCAGTCTCCTTCCCACATATGCAAGATGCCTCGGACGATTTATGGAAACCTAGTTAAGCATCGCTTCTCAAGCACAGTATTTAGTGAAAAAGGCTTCCGTATAGAAGCAGAAACGTCCATCATCTTTTGACCCAAACCCTTAATTTGTGTTTTCTTTCTTTTTTTTTCTGTTGAACTGATCTTTTACGTGTGTCTCTAATCTCCGGAACCTACAAGTAATAGTGATATATAGGGCCCCGCAAAGACCTTCAACTCTTCTACAAAATAGTAGAAGCGCCTAATTCTCTTCGTTTTGGCACAAATTTCTTAAAGTTTATTCTTCACCTTTATTCATAAGCAGCCATTCATCATTCGCTCTCATGAGAAGCCATTCAAATCCTTCATCCACATTGTTCCATGCTGACAGCAGAGGTTTGGAAGAATACAGAGGCGGTATTTACGCAGAACAATCTGAAGGCCCACCTGATCAAAGAATGAATAAAGCTCCGCTACGGCGACGAAGACCAAGGGACACTAGAGAGAGCAGGTTTGTGTTCAGTCTTTGCACTATTGTGTCTCTATCTGTCCTAGTTCTCCTAGTACACTCTAAACACGAATATGCCTGTATGGGAGTAAAAAGAGAATAAACTGTCCTCTAGCGCACTACTTTTCATAAAAGTAAGTGCGTTAGAGGATGACTAACTTCCTTTTTACACCTTGTTTATAGCGATGCATACAGCTCACCAAAGTATTATCATATACCACATACATAAACGAGCAGAACTACTGCCCCTCACATCATGTTACCTTAAAGAAAGTAATGACTGCATTACAAAATGCCTACTGCCTGGCGCTACTGAGAGAGGTAGCGCGAAATGTTGCGTGCTTACTGCTGAAACAGCGCGCGAAAACCTCTCGACCAATGGGTTGAACCCGCCCTGATTGGTGCTCTAGCAGCGAACCACTAATCCGAGTTTTTAGGTCAGGCACTTCCCGCATAAGGATAGAAAATCTCCCGAGAGGACGCGTGCCCGCGGGAGTAATTAAGAGATTGAAGCGGGTAAGGCCGGTTCGGCTATTGGGCGCGATTTGGAGTGGACGCGATCGCTGGTTTCGTGAGGAAGAAGCCACGAGGAGCGAACTCAACTGAGCGTGACCTAACCTCCAGTAGAGGGCTCGGGAGGGTGGGGTCGCCATCAATAAACCTCTCCCGGTGCCCTCTAACCTCATCAGCATCTTCTACGCGTGCGCTGAAATTGCGTCCATTCAAATAGTCGATGGCACCAATTCTGTGCACAGCGGAGGGCTCATGAGCCGCGTTTCTAGGTGCGTGAATGTATAACTAGTGATTGATGCAGAAACTCCATGCCACTATTTATACCTTCTGACATCCTCAGGGCTGAAGTTAATAAGAATGGGAATCAGTAATATAATTTTTTTCTTGTACTCGCGTCCATATTCTGTAATACACTACCGCATGCCATAAGACAAGGAGAAAGAGGTACATAAAGCTATGACCTCCCAGACACGCAGCTTTAGTAGTACTGCATATAACTGCATGAAGGAGCGAGTTTATTTCGTTTTAATGGTCCATGCGGCGCCGTAAAAAAAAAAGCAAAAGCAACGTCAAAGAGTGGCAGAATATACAAGGCTTGTATTTCACTGCATAGCTACAATAAGAAGAAGCAAAAGTGGCTGCGGCTTCGAGGGTTTATGCCACAGTTTCCTTGCTTGAGCCATAAGCTTCGCGTCAGAAATATTAAAATAACTAAAGTGCGCAAGCTAAGGCATTTACACGCGAACAGTTTAAAATGATGAGTTCTGTCGAAAGCTTGAAAAAAGAGTAAATTGAGCAAACAGACAGTTCTTAAGTTTAAGAGTGAGCCAATACTTGCAGAAAACACTATCGCACAGTAATGCACATCCAGTGGTCAACGCACAGAACCGTGAACTTTATTAGTGCATTTCAAAAACAACCGTACGTTACTGGGTCACGGATAAGCTTTTAACGACGTTGTCTTCATACTTCATCATCGGTGCTCCAAATCATCGGTACCGGCCCTTATTACGGAAACCCTCTTACTTTAATGATAACACATTAAAATCGCCACATCTTAACGTGTCGACCCCTATCTACTCCTATTCCTTTATAGCCGCTTTCTCTGTTCCAAATTGGCAACCCAAGCTGCCGACTTATCTAAGCTAACCACACTGCAACTCCCCGATGCCCAAACATTGCTCCCTGAAAATCTCGCCGCCGTGATCGAGAATCCGAATAACAGCCTGTCCTATCGGCTCGGCGGTCGGATAAGCGGACGACCCTAATCAATCCCGCACCGCCAGGCTCGACAAGACTTGTCCCTCTGGTGCCTCGTAACTGCGAGCCAAACGCCCGTCTCTACGCCACAGGACTCGAAACACCC
Source organism: Amblyomma americanum (assembly GCF_052857255.1). Classification (NCBI taxonomy): domain Eukaryota; kingdom Metazoa; phylum Arthropoda; class Arachnida; order Ixodida; family Ixodidae; genus Amblyomma; species Amblyomma americanum. Next base: position 40,018,469 of record NC_135503.1, on the reverse strand, counting down.
GCATCGCGCTGAAACCGTCTTGAGTAACGACGCTGCAAAAGACGACACTCTTCCCGCGTGGGCAGGCAAAGCCACCCAGCCACCATCCAAGCAGACAACGAGCAGCCGGCATGGAGAGCTGCAGCTATACGGGGCGATAAAGGAACGGGGAAAAGGAACATGCGGTGAATAACGACGGATGGAGAAAGGCGATTCGGTTGCCCGGAGGCCGCGCAATCCGCTCGCTTTCTAGGTGGACGCAGAAAGAGAAATAAAAAACGCGAAAACGAAAAAACAGTTCTATGGGTCCAACCATGCCGAGCCTCGCCAATACTCCCCATTTGCTGCGGGCCGTCGCGCCCGACTGGCATTGGAGTAAGCAGAACGTCTATCTAACGCAGGATCACAGCTTTCGGCTCTGCTGATCCCCGTGTCTCGCTTCTTTTTTTGTGCGGGTGTGTGTACGTGTGTGGGCGTTAGTGCGCATGCGCGCGCTCGCGTTTGGAAAAGCAACACGGCATGGGGAGTGGAGGGTGAAAGAGAGAGAGGCGGGGAAGAAAAGACGAAGGGAAAGAGAGAGAGAGATAGAAGGAGGCATGTATCTGATTCGCAGAGCAAATGCCGGCTCGATGTAGACACAGATCGCGGACAAACACTGTTGGTTAACATAGGGGCTCTCTCGCTAGGGCCCGTCCTTCGGTCGTTGGTGTCGGTTCGTGCCTGGAGGCCCCTACTAGCGGATCAGAAAGAACGGACAGCCAGGGTCGGCTGGCGGAAGAAGACGGCATACAGGCTGATTTGATGGAGAAGAGATGGATATGGCGGAGCGGAAGGGCACGCCCGTGTCTCTGCGTTCTCTGCTTTCACCGGACGTGTTTTCATTTTTATCTTTTCTCTCGCCTTCTTTCTCTCGAGCACTCGTCGCCTTCGTACTAGCGCACGGGCATCAGGAGCCGCAGCGGAGCGTAAAGCGGATCTGCTACCACCGCCGAGCGGGGCTAATGGAAGGCACGGACAGCCCCAGAAGCGGCCATAGCTGGCTCTGCTGGGAGCATCGTTCCCGCGCACCCTCCTCTCCCTTCGCCTTTCTTCCCGCTTTCCCTCTTTCCTCTTTTTCTCCTTCTTTTGCACTGCTCTGGTCCTTGTTCGAAGGCTCACGCCACCACCCCAACCACGAGCCATAGAGCCGAAGTCGATTTGGCTTCGCCGCTCTGATGTGCGTGGGAGCGTCTGAGGCGCTCGCCCCTCATCAGCGTGTAGTTAATGACCGCCGGCCCACATCCATATGGGTTCAAAGGAACGCGGTCTCCTCGTCTCCTTTAGCCTTCTCCTTTTTTATTTACTTCAGTTCTTTATTCGCACAACTTCTACGGCTTCTTTCTCATTATTGTTCACAGCTCATTCTTTTTCTTTCTCTTCGCTATGTACTTTCTCACCCTTGGCTCGTTCCGATTGAATTCTTCTTGACTTCTTAGCGTTCCAAAATAAACTCGACAACCGGAAGCAGCTTTCTTGGAGAATCTTCGCTTTAATAGATACGAATAATGCGGCCAAGGAGCTTTCTTTCGCACATCTGGCCAATTTCACAGCAAGAGAAGCGTAATAAAAACCTTACTGTTTCTTAAACTGTGATTGCAACACGGTGTCCGGTCTATTTCACGACGCTCTTTCATGCTGCTCGTGAAATTCAGCTCCCGCTGTTGGGAGCAAGTGGAAGCCTTCTCATTCCATGCTGGAGCAGTTCACGCACACACGTTAAGCTAAGAAAATAAACACGTTTGTATACTGTGTCTAACTTGGTACTATGTGGCCGTCTCTTGAACAGCGTATGGAGGTGACTCGAGAGGTGAGCGCTTTGAGGAGGGCCAAGGGCTGCCGCAGTGCCCCCAACAATCCCTGTTCCATGCCATAATTATTCGCCGAAAGCAACTAACTGGAAGGTCTATGAAACATCCTCGCGAGTACAGCTCTTCAGCAACCACCGTCTCTAGTTTGCGAATGGACTTACCTCATGTCTTGACTTCTCACTTCTTACTCTATTTCCTCTTTAGATCCCTTTATGCCCTAAAAGGGACATCCATAAGACATCCATAGGACATCCTTAAGTGTCCCTCTTTAGTGTTCCCGCAGGGAGCATTTACAGGAACACTAGCGCTCTTCTGGTTATTCTCTGTGTGTTTCTTTTCTCATTCCCCTTGCTCTATGTTTCCACGAACGGGCGAAAGGACGGTGCAAAGCTGCCTCAGCTGAGCAATCGGTGAGACCTACAGCCTTCAGGGAAGAACTGGCGCTGTTTAATATGCTGCAGCACTATCCCCTCTCTATCATCGTTTGAAATCTGGTAAGTTCCGGAGGTATTAACTAGAAAGACGCTCTCGCTGGTCTCTAGAGTGTGCACGACGTTTACAGAACTCGCTTCTTGTGTCTAATAACCGGACCTTTTCCTCCTCTCAGCTACGCCTCTCTACAGGCAGTTGTCAACTCTCGTGAAATGTGACGAGACCTTCGCTTCGCGAAAGCACGAGGTAACGAATGCGAACTGACAGTGGAGGGAGCAGCCAGAACGGGGCTCGGCATGTGCGGCACGAGACGGTCGGCTGGCTTTCGAGGCTTTCGTAATAGAATTAATTTGATCCGGAAACTGCGCGAATCGCTCATCAGACAATGAAACTTTTATGCGCTGCTCCGAGTACTCGTTCCTCTCTCTACGCCGCGCTCAAAGACAACAAGCAAATCTTTCGGCAAACGAAAGCAAAAGCAGCCGCAGTAGACGCAGCAGTCAAGTGTTATTTGCTCAGCAAAATTCGTACGGAGAAGCTTCTGGTGCATCGTTGATTAAATTATACACCGCGAACGCTTCCCGTTCTCCATTTGGTGGCCTGCGTCCCAAGGATCGGGGATGAGGGGCCGAAATCCCCACGATTTCGAGAAAGGAAAGCCGCTTACGCTCGCTTTCGCGTGCTTGTTTCCCGGCAGAAACGGAACCACCAAAGAAAGATAGTAAGAAAACGAGCGACAAGAAAAAGAAAAAAAAAGAAAACGTGGAGCGGAAGATATATAGACTACTCCATTGCACTTGGCTTGGCTTTGGCTTGATTTGACAGAAAAGAAGCACGCGCATATTCAAGGAAGATACGGCTAAAAGTCAACACTGAGCGGAGCTGTCTCGTGAATAAAAGTCGACGGATCTTCCCTTTTCTCCTACCCTCTCCCTCAAAGGTTTTGCTCTCCGTTTCTCGACGCAGAAACAATGATCAGCACGCCGTGGGGAAAAAAGTAGGAAGAGTGGGCGTAGCCGGGTCGGTGGGGAGGGAGGAAGGAAAGAATGTAAGTGAGGAAAAATAATCTGCAAGACAAGCGGAGCATTAGCGTAAACGTCGACCACGGAGAGGGCTCGCAAGCACTAAAGATTGAGAGCGCGGAATATAGCGTTCGAAGAGTTTCATCTTGGCTGCATTATTTGCATAGCGTTTCTTAAATTTTTTTTACTCCTTTCTTTCCAGTACTGAACGCCGAGAAAGAAGAGTCGAACTGTGAAAGGATAAATAAAAAAAAAATCGCGAGGGGAGAAGTCGGAGAGGATTCGCTGGAAAAATGTTCCCATTCTGTCACTCATTCTCAGTCGCTACTTTCTCTTCGTGCTCTCGGCGATTCTTGGCAGAAATGCGAGTTTAACATTCATAAACGTCATCGTTATTTGATTTAGGTCCGCTCCCTCCGACACAGTCTGGTTAATTTCCTTCTCGTTCTCATCTTTCTTTCCACGGTACAATGGCGGGCCCAAATATGTCTTTCGTTTTGTTAGGATCCGCTTGAAATGTCTGTCGTGCCCTCTTCTTCGCACTTCCCTACGCGTATGCTCCTTTACACATACTGTACAAACCTCCATTGAAATTAAATAAACCCCTCGTGTGTTTTTCGAAGCGCGCGCGGAGCCCCGTGTGTATTCGAGCTGTGTATTCAAATAGTTTGGTTTTGTCGTCACAGTCTCAGTGCGTGCGCTGCCCCCTTTCTTGCTTTTCTGCTCAAACAGTCGCTACTGCTGGCTACTCTCCGGGCTTATAATTCTGCTATTAGGTTTCTTTCCCGCTTAATAGTTTTGCATGTATATCTTTAAAATGTGTGCATAAAGATGCCCAGAGATCGAGGAAAGGTTTCGAAAACGTTTATTCCCTCCAGGTCTGAAGTACACGACACAGCGTAGCTTTAGGAGCCTTACGAGCGCCGTATGAGTATTCCACACCAAGATGCTTAATCGTGTGATCGCAGGTGTCGAGGTAGAGCAACCCTTTCTCTCCAAAACTAAAAGTAGGACTGGGATAAAGTGAGACCGAGGTAAAGAATAAACCTCAATGTTGTGCTGAATGTTGGTACAAGCTTAGTATTTAGCCATAAGCTTTCTTGGACGAGATACCGAAGGTATACTGAGGGTCTCCGGACGGTACGGGGTACTCACAACCCTCGTCACGCATGACATGTGATGTGTGGTAGCTTGTAGCACACGTGATGGTATAAGTAGCGGTATATTTGATGCTGGCACACGTATTAGAGGCGGTGACAATAGAAGACGGCTGTACTCTCCTCTGCTTCATGTGTGGGATGAAGAGGGTGCTCGCTGCGCTGAGCCTTGTCGCAGGTGCTAAGACCCCTGAGTAATATATGCAAACTCTTCGGGTAGTAAAATAGTTCCTACCATCCTGTGGCAACAGGATTAACGATGCTGGATTGACCTCAGCTGCAGACGAATCGGGAGTTCTTGAGTTTCCTGCAAACCCTTGATAGTCAGGTTGCAAACGATTGATGTGATGACGAAATGGTGCGCGGTGTAGGCAAGTTTGCAAACTCCCAATGAGTACCTGAGGGCAGTGGTGGCTTGTAATGTTCTGCAAGCTGTTCACCTATTGTTGCGAAGTGCCAAGTTGCATACAGGATGTTCGAAAATACGTGGTGACTTAGGCTATTGGCTGTGAATGAATATTGATGATTGAGCCTTACTCACGAAGGTATTCTTCGTTTATTTTGGAGCAAGTCTGTTCAGATGCACATAGGAAGGACGGAGCATCTACAAAGAAGTTTCCTCGCTTTGAATCTCTTTAAAGGCACTAATTTGTTGAGTCAGTAAGCGAAAAAGCTGGAAGAACACTGCACGCAGTACTACGTTGCTGAAAATACAATGGAGCTAAAAGACTATTAAAAAACTGAGGCAGGGTGTTACATTCCCTCCCCCGAACCCCTTCTTTCTTGTCACGCAGTGTAACTTCAGTAAGCTGGCATGTTTGACCTGCTGGTGGATGGTGCGATTAACAGTTCTAGCGAATGCCAACTCAGGGCAGGTGGAAGCAGTCAACCAGCGAACTAAAATATCATGCACAAAAAAAATCGTTTCAGGGCACTGAACAGTTGCTGTTAATTACATCCCCAGAACTGGTATTGCTAGCTGCTGTCTAAATGGACTTCAAGTCGGACTGCAACCACCACCACCGCGATCGAACCCGCGTATTTCTGGTCATCAGCCGAGCACATAACCGGTAAGCGCCCGTGGCGGCGAACTGACAGAAGAATCTGCTGTCCTGAAGACAAGCTTTCTTTGCTATTTATCTAACTAGCCACGTGTGTCTTTCACTCGTCTGCAGACTCCTCTACTTTTGAACCATGTGCTGCCATCTAGGAGTGCAAAGTTCAGCCGTACGCCGCTTCGTGACTGCCCTCCTCCTCACGTCTACTTGCTCTCTACGTCCACATGAAACCAAACGCTTTGCTTGGGCTTCATCTTTGAAAAAGAAAATCTAAAAATAAAGAAGAACATAACGTGGTGGGTCAACGCACGCACACAAAAAAACATACAGGAAAGCATATGCCTAAAGCGCGGGACAGAATGCAGCAAGCGTAGTCACACATGAGCCGAGCACGACCATAACTCAATAGAGCACGCCACCACGACCTCACCACGGAAGGAAGGAGGCCGGATATGCCACGGAGGAATTCTCGCCACGTCCGCCGTTACAACGCGGCCCGGTTTTTATACCGGCCCGTGTCCCTGCCTCCACAGCAGCTCGCCCGGCAGCCCCACACGGGCGCGATGGTTTGGGTTGCGCGTCTTGCGCGCCTATAGTTGTGCAAGCGTCTCCAGCTCTCGACCGATGCTGCTTGATGCATATTTCATTGCTTCTTGTTGCTACTCATGCTGCTTATGCGGCACCCATAAAACTTGATACGTGATGGTTTCCGGTCTTTGCCACCCTCTCCACTTTCCCTTGCCCCCATCTCTTTCACGTGGACTCATGCCATGCGGACGCCGCCCGTCGATCGAACACCACCGCATCTCAAACACTTTTCGGCGACCTGTTTACGCTGTGGCCTTTCGAGGCCTGCGAGCACGCGGCCGTTTTCGATTCGCCTCCTTGGCCTTTATCTTCCCCAGCGTTCCTATTTCATCTTCTTTTGCGTTATCAGTGTTGATGTTATCTTTAGAGGGTGCGCGTTGATAGCATATGCGCCAGACGGAAGATCAACACGGGTCGGAAAGCCGTTATTATGGAGCAATAGGAGCCAGTATACGCTAGAACGTATGGGGGAAACGATAGAGAGAGAGGGGGGAGGGAGAGGGGGAGGGGATGGTGGAGAATGGGAAAGGCGCCGCATGACCGCGTTTCTGTCAATATCGCATACAGGAGACTGACAGGTCAGCGGAAAGTAGAGTCAAGCTCGGAGTAGGCTCGGGGCGATGACCGACGCTCACGCATTAGCCATAGGGGACGAGCCGGTGTCTAAGAAAGTGATAGGAAGGAGGGCCAAGGAGGTCGCGTCGAGCGGTGAGTGTGGATAAGAACGGCATGGAAAGAAGGACAGCCAAGAAAGGAACAAGCTGCCATATAAAGGGCGACAGAAACAACAAGAAGAAAATAAATATAAGAGGATGTGGTAAGGCTATGCGACAAGCTGCGCACTAAATAGGGTTGTGAAAGAAACCGCTGTCTCGACCGAAAGGTTATCAACCCACTGAAAAGATGCACATAAATCAGCGTCTTGACAATAAATATGACGTTCCTTGATAGTAAGAATAAATGAACACAGACGTGTGTGCAGCAGTTGTACACTCGGTTAAGTATCACGCAGCCTTTTAGCATCAAAATCATAGAAGTGGTAAAAAATGACAAGAGAAGATGGAGCTATCGTAAAACGCCTATGTGTGAAACTGAAGCATAATCGGGCTGAAAATGGTTTCAATAGATTGTATTTCAATAACATTTCCTCTAAATAGCGATACCTGTACCCGGCAGGCAACGTTAAAAGATGCTAGCTTAACCTTGATAAACCAGGAAACTTACTTCTGAGCGGCGAATTTTCTACCACACTCAAGACGAGAATCTAGTAGACTCAGTTCCACAAAAATAAAACGTTTAGTCACAACTTGTCTCCCTCTAAGAAAGAGTGAGTGAGTGAGTGAGTGAGTGAGTGAGTGAGTGAGTGAGTGAGTGAGTGAGTGAGTGAGTGAGTGAGTGAGTGAGTGAGTGAGTGAGTGAGTGAGTGAGTGAGTGAGTGAGTGAGTGAGCGAGCGAGCGAGCGAGCGAGCGAGAGAGGGAACGAGAGAGCGAACGAGAGAGCGAGCGTGAGTAAGTGGGAAGGAGTTATAGTGAGACAGATTGAGTGTGAGTGAAAGAGTGATTCAGTGTGAGTGAGTGAGAGTGAGACTTAGCGAGTGTGGGTGAGTGAGTTTTAGTGATTGTAAATGTGAGTGACTGAGTGTGAGCGAGAGAGCGTGAATGAGTATGAATGTGAGTGAGTGAACGTGAGTGAGTGTGAATGAGTGAGAGTGAGACAGTGAGCGGGTGAGTTAGTGAGTGTGACTGAGTGATTATGAGTGAGTGAATGTGAGTGAGTATGAGTGTGAGCGAGTGAATTATTGAGTGAATGAGCATCTGAGTGAGCGATTGAGTGAGCGAGAGATTGAGTTAAAGAACGAATGAGGAAACCAAAGAACAAGCAATTGATAAACGACCGAAAGGAAACAACAACAAGGTTTGAAGGCGGCAACCTCATCGCCGGTGATTTCCTTCCAAGCACACGCCCCGAAACAAAAACAATCTTCCGCCGAGCTTTCCCAGTATACGGCAACTACTGACCAACCCGCCGCCTACACGCCGCTCCAGAGCCGTTATGAGCTTCACGAGACAACAGCGTGCGGGAGATGATTCCAAGCCGACAGCCTCCGATGACGACGACCACGACGGAGGAGCAGTCGTTTCGTAAATCCGCACCCTGTGAGAGGAGCGAGGCAGGCCGGGGACCAAACGCACAAAAACGCGCCGGGAGGCGACTGGTACAGACGGGAATCCCTCGGCGGACGTTAGGCCAGTTCTGCCCACGTACGAGCAATAACTCTTATTAGAGGCGCCCACCGTCGCCGCTATACGAAGCACCCAAGCAGCCCGCAGGCCGCGCTGAAGGCAACGCTACCGCAACACCACCGCGCAACGCACGCACACCATACTGGGATATCGTGCGCTGGAAAGAAAGAACAACCGAGAAAGAAAGATGGTTGGAGGTTGAGTTGAAGCGCCAGAGCATAGAGGTGGGGAAAGGGGGGGGGGGGGGTTACGACGGGCAAGAAGGTTAGAAGCTGTATTAATAAAGAACCTCGCCGAGGGAGCCACCGAGTGAGGCGTGTGCTCTTGAGACGGAGGGGCTTTATCCCCCCTCCCTCGTCTTATAAAATATTTCGCGGAATAAACGGAGCTTGTCCGGCGTCTCCTGCATACGTCGCCGGCTGCGGCTTCCGGTTGGGTTTATTAATATGCGCCGACGGCCAAAGGGGATCTACCTACTCGCTGCTTACGCCTTCGCTGACCACCTCTGAGCTATCACACGTTGGCGATAGCAAGTGACCAGCACGCTACTTGGCCGTACGCTTTGTCGCCCCTGGCAACTGCGGGTGCTTCTCAGTGTCGAGAATATGAAGCGCAGCATTAAAATGCTATAGTTTACACTGCGCACAACTGTTTTCTGCTGGGCCAGTTGGTTTCAGATGGTTAAGATTGTTCCAGCGGGCCGAAACGTTGACTGATTGAAAAGCAGGGTGCCTAACAGGGCGCAAGTTGGCATTAAACGTGAAAGGGAAACGTGTTCGACGTTCCTTATGCTAGTTTGACATTTAACTTCATCTTGTGTGCCATGACATTACGTTTTTTTATCAAAGGGAATTCAACAATGAACGTTTATTGTACAAAATTAGAGCAACGGTTAGGCGCCGTATTTTAATACACCAACAAAGTCGCTTCCTTCATTTTCAGAGATAGTCAAAGGGATGTTTATAAAATGCGCCCGAGCTCCCAACAGCAACAACGCTGTGAAGTGCCTGACACCCATTACGATTCTTTATGTAATGGCTTCGGAGAAAATGTAACAGAATACAGGCAGCAAAGCCCATCACACTGCACATTTATTATTCAGAAGGAATGCATCTAATATGCGCTTTTAAGTCTCGTATGGCATGTGGTGAAGAAAATTCGCGACCTGTCTCTTAATTACTTGTAGGAACAAGCGCATATACAGCAAAATAATATACTAATAAGAGGAGGAAGAATTTAGCTCAGCCATATTCGTCGTATCCCGCAATTTTGTTTACTTTCCCCAAGTCCAATTTCCTTCTTCAGGCAAAGTTCATAAACACATTCATCGTGTCCTGGATTTACTCGCTTCAGAACAAAATAGTTTCCTGTGAAACATCTCACGAAACAGCTCCACCGTTTCGTCATAGCACTTCACTTTGCAGTGAAGAATATTTTGACTGCTTGCTGAATCTTATTGTGCTATGAAACTATCCTCAACCCAAGCCCTGTAGCGAGAATTGTCTTCAAGCTGAATACTAGCTAGCCGGATAATGCGGTCAAAACAACTATTTTTTAGACTTTCCCGCCCTCTCTGAAACCATCGTCTCCTCATATTCAGATATGATGAAAATAATGTTCCTCGTAAACATAAAGAGAGCACATTCGGTACCCGAAAGTCTGCATTCATGTACGATCAGCACAACATGCGAACCCTATAAAAACTGTAAGCCACAGAGCACCTGCGCACAGTTTCGCTACATCAAATAAATCTTCATTGAAGGTTAGTTTGTCTCGGAAAATAAAAAAGAAAACTGCATCTCCGGCAGTTAAACCTGAAGAATTTGTAAAAAAATTTTTTTTTTGGGCCGATGGATTTCTTGACAAAGAAAGACTCACGCACTTATCGCTGCACGCTCATGACAGCGCACTTTACCTAACTCTGCTACGCCCTCCGCATATGATTTACGATGCATCGTGTCAACCGTAGCAGCGATCTTTCAGCACTTCCTGCATTCTGGAAATCTTTTTAAACCCCGCCTCGCTATTCAGGACGCAGACCGGCACTGAGCTGAAAAGTTTAGGCTGCGGAGTTCAAAAATGCCGTTCTGGCAGCGCAAATTAGGCTTGCGCGCGTGCCTTTTGGGCGAGCGAAAACAGCGAGTTTACGTAACGAAAATTCATTGTTCCGAAAAGTAGAAAGAGAAGTGGGAAAATGGAAAGTCAAGGTTCTGTGGAGGTTTCTGAAAAGTCATTTTTCACAGTTTTGCGAGCGACACCTACCTTTGCTTCATTAGGGTTCCCCACAGCGGCGAGTGCTGAGCATGGAAAAGCAACGCCGCCAAATGGCCACTTTGATCCATGTTTATGAATTGTTTCGTTTAGAGGATGTAATGGTTAGATGGAGGAAGATGACTAGCAAACAGCTACTTTTCTCCATTAGTCTAGCCGGTCATACGTGTACAAGAAAGGGCACTACGCTGGCAAGGCGCGCTTTTCTCCGCGTTCTCATCGTTGTTAATGATGGGTGGGTGCTAAAACGATTCTCGCCGCCAGGATGGCTCGGTCCAGCGGAGCTCAAAGTGAGTGAAAAAGAAATGAAAAGAAAAAGGGAACTAACGAGATAGTAAACAATACACTCCTTTTCTGACTAAAAGCCCACCAGGTGAAACCTGCGGTGTTTTTCCGCACATATACTTCACAAAGTATCGATCTTTGTATCGAAAGCAACTATTATATCTGTACTTCTTTTGCTCTACTTGGTTGCATTCTTCGTTACTGTTTCAACTGGGAGCTCATTTGATTGTACTTAATTGTATTCATTGTCTCCCGTTCACACATTGTGTATTTATATCTGTTTAACTAGATATTTATTTTTATCTAGTTTTTTGTTTCAACTTTTTTTACTTTGTTTAGGGTACTGTTCCATGTAAGTCGCACCCCCCCCCCCCCCCCCCCCCCCTGAAGAGTCCTTAAGGGGTTTCCTCGGTCCGTGGCCACAGCAGTCGACTGCCCTCAAGGCATACAAGGCACTCTTTGCCTACTTGAGAGCGACTCGATTGAGTGACAAATTGTGACAGCGTTGTGCGTGTGTGTGTTATGCCTTTTTCCCTTCTCTCTTCCTCCATTTAGCCCCCTAATCCCTCTTCCCCAGTGCAGGGTAGCCAACCGGAACCCCTTTCTGGTTAACATCCCTGCCTTTCCCTCCTCCTCTTTATCTATCTATCCTTAAGGGGTCAATAAATGGTGATGCTGATGATGATGATAAGATATATTATACGAGGTATAGACGATATTTTTATTGATACTGTCTCTAATGAAATAGTATGCATCATCTTTCTTTTCGGAAAGCGGGAAGGGGGGGGGGGGGGGGCTAAACAACTTGCCGCCATGGCGCAACGGCTTCGGCATTGAGCTGCTGAACAAGAGTTTGCGGTATCGATATCCTGTCGCATAGTGCGCCGCATGCATTGTACAATGTCAGCGCATGTTAAAAATCCCCCACGTTATTGAAATTAATCCGGAGGCTTTAATTGTGACGCCTCGAAGGGAAAGAAAGTAGAAGCGCCCCCAGATGCCTGGTTTCGAGAGTCGCGCGCGACAGAACCAGAAAAAGACACAGCATCTTAAACTGACAAGTCAAGACCACCTGAAAGCTTTTTTTTTCGTTTTACTTCGAGGATAATATATCATGAAAAGATAGTATATATACATATATATATATATATATATATATATATATATATATATATATATATATATATATATATATATATATATATATATCTTTTTGTAATACCCCTGCTACAAAACCTTATTTTCACGACCTCTAAACCCTTTCTGTGTCCCCTGCACCCTCGTTGCATTGATGTGCCAGAGCCAGACCACGTACCTATGCAACAGAGCACGGATGTTACCAGCTAAGACAAACCGTAAAAAAAAAAGAGACTGAATTTATAGAAAATAAAGGCGCTCGGTTTTGAGGAGGTATCGAAGAAATAACGATAAAGACAGCGTTCATGCCCAACCCGCTGCGTCACGCCGACATGAATGCAATCCATCATAGAGAGGGCAGCGATCCGAGAACACGACTTAAGAAGTCAGCCAAGAGAGCAGCCTTGAACAACCCTACTTCTGAAATCTTTTTTTAGCCTTGTCTCGGAGGAAAAAAATAAAAACTCGTACATAATATCCTTATTTTACTACAGAATTCAATGCATTAAAGGGAGGAAGGTCAATAGAAAAACTGCATCGTTTATAAAAATTTAAAAAAAGCGGGAAGCTTTAACGCTCAAGCAAGAAACCTAGTACGCCCTGTCTCACGTGTCATCGCAATCATTCAAGCTTTGACAGGTCACGCGAGGTGTTTCGATTTTGTGTTTGCAATGAACCTTCAAAAAATGGTTCAGGAACGAAGTCTTCTGGAAAAAAGAGAAGGGCATTGCAAGTTTTGTGCGAAAGTCGAGAGTCATTCATAAGAATTCGCGACACGTCGTCGGAAGCAGGGACCGTGAAAATAAACACCGCCGTCAGACAAGAGTTGTGTGCCCTGGCGCCGTTCTTTTGAGGCCGGCCCTGAGTTTAACGTGCTGTTTCGCACGGTAAGTAAATACACCGCTCTCACTTTGTGCGATGCCGAACATCGCAGAAAATCTAAGCACAATTCCATGCAGGTGTACACACGCACGGTCGCCACTGAACTTAGTGCCCAGAGTCTGCAGAATCAATTGCGTGAGAAAATAAAAAAAAACAACAGGAAAACCGATGCACGAATTCGTAACGGTACGCGCACACCGGAATCCTCTGTGCGCAACAAAACGCATGCAGTGACCATTTCAATTCTGCGCTAAGGCTAAGGTCACAGGATATGTCAAACTTTTATATCTCGCGAGCTCTGAAAACGTTTGTTGTAAACAGCACATGCACGGCTGTTTTTGAACATCCCACTCTTTCAGGCCTTTTTCGGGCGTGCCCGGAAAGCGCGACATCATTTTCTTCTAGCTTAGTAAGAGAAATGTTAAAGGCGATGAAGTTTTTGTGTTCGAGTGTGCGGTAAATGTGCTTGTGCATACTCTTGACTTTGTATATTAAACACAATCATAACGCAATTTGAGATAAACAGGTACTAAGTGCATCTCGCTGGAAGCAACTATGTGGAGCACTAGCTTAAGGTATGAAGGGCTGCTCTTTTTAGCAGTGAGGTTTTCACAACCAGCGCTTATATTCGCGCATTATACTCACCTATAACACTTTAAACACGTATACGCCTCCATGGGTGTAAAAAGAGAGTAAGCTATCATATAGCAAACTCCCTTTCATAAAAGGGAGTGTGCTAGAGGACAGCTTACTCCCTTTTTACTCCTTTCTGTTTAGAGTGTAATACATCATCGACAGTACCAGGCTTCGGAGTAACCCCGCAAAAGAATTACGGAAAGTATACCACTTAGCTCTGCCGCTCATACAGCGAGTGCCAGCCACCAATGGACATTTACACACGGCCCCCACGCGACACCTACACCCAGCTCTGGGTGCAACTTGAACCTCAGGGCCATATGTGCTTGCGCACTGGCGGCTTGTGGCTACGATACGCCTAATACGCCACTCTAAAACTGAACATAAGAAAAATAGTTCGAGTGCCGACATGAAACAGCTAGGCCGGACACAGGTCAATACATTTTTTTTTATTTTTTATGGTTTAGCTCGGTTACACTGACGGCGGCGGCGCAGAACAACCCATTAACGACCGTTTAAGAGCTACGCTGTAATATCCAGTGCGCTGAAAAGGATGGCGTCGACATTCTTTTTGAGCCTCAGGGATTCTTATTGGACGCCTGAAGTTTAACGTGAGCAGTTTGAACTCGGCCTGTTGTAATGTGCACTTGAGGTGCACCGCGTCTCTGCGCAACCAATTTACCCAACATGCTTTTTCTTCCATTCCACGACTCGGGGAACCATCATCGCAAGGTTTCCTTCAGAACATATACCACTTTGACGCTTTCTCTTCAAGTAATCAAGAAAAAAATATTCTATTCAGTTCGGATAAAGTTAGTTTACGTGGGGCTGCTTTCGAAGCTGCGGAAGCACCAAGCTCAGCCTGCTCTGCCTGAAAAGTTTTGCCTGCGTCTTCCCAATTGTTTCCTTTATTATAAGTCAATAGTCAATAAGTTTATTTTCCAGGTTCAACTGGAGGGTTTCCTGGCTAAAACCTGCCTGGGCAGCTTCAATGGGTCCAGGAAACTCCTACAAGCAGTAGCCCACGAGCGGTACAAGACATTTTGCAAAACCAGTCACACACAGAGTAGTAGAATAAATAAAGGAAACGCTCGACACATATATACACTGACTCGAATAATGAAAAAAAATATGAGAACACTGGAATGGTCATACATATGTTGAAAAAAATACATTAACACTCAAGCAAACATTTAACAATCAATGAGTGGAGACATAGAATGACATTTGAACAAAATATTTCCGCAGCTCAGCTTTTGTATATCCCGTTGTATGTTGATAAGTGTTTAAAACATGGGGCAGATTATAAGACAACATTTGTAATTTATAATCGGTGCGAAAACGTGGTATGTTCTATGAGTTAGTACTTCTTGTATGTATGTTTGCACGACGTGTGTCCAGAGATGCTAGGGTAGAGTAAAAATTGACATAATGCGGCGGAAAATTACATTTTTTTGGAATAATTTAAAATTATAAAAACGTCAACGCGGACAATGTTATATGCTTGGAAGGCGTACTTGGTGGTAGTAATTTTATCAATATTGGTGATTATTCGAACAGTTTTCTTTGTTATTTTATTTGTTATTTTAGTCATTGTGGCCCATACTAAGATACAGTAGTTAAGGTAAGAAAAATAATGCATAATAAATTTGTAATTTACATTTCAAAGGTAAAGTTTCACGGCATCGCGAAAGAGCCTCGCAGACAGAAGAGAGTTTTTTGCAGACGTGTTCGACGTAGGCATACAAGTTTAAATGACACGAAAAATATACTGCAAGAATCTTGTACTCTTCAACAATTTCTATTTGTTGATTTTCAAAGTTTAGCATGCAAGGGGATATTGTCGGTTTGTTTCTTGCGCGACGTATTATAGCCTCGGACTTTGTAGGATTTATATTTAATTTATTCATCATTGACCACCTAGATAATTTATTGAGTATATCATTACATTACACAATTAAATCGCTAAGGTTAGGGCCTAAAAGAAATATTGTGCTATCATCGGCGTATATTACAAAATCAATGGAAGGATCTATGCTAACAATATCATTTATGTATGCAATAAACAAAAGGGGTCCCAGTACGCTCCCTTGAGGGACACCACAACTGATAGGCAAAAGGGAAGAAAGTTCATTATCTACAGACACCGACTGGCTTCTATTTTGGATCTCTTTTATCTGCTGGTATGTTTAAGCGATAAGTGAAGCGAGAAAAAAGCAATGAATATGCATTTACGTAATGGGTCCAGAGCTTCAGGTGCATGTGTAGTTGCTTGTGGAAAAGAGTTGAGAGGGAAAATGTATTCAGGCGTTCAGTTACGAGCTTACTTGACTGTAACAACGGCAGTTGAGTGAGTCTCGTGTCCTTGTATGCTCCGTCACATAACCCATCAATTATGTGTCATTGTTATGTGATGACGTCATCGTATGCGGACGACGACCACGAGACTTCGGAGTAGGAAACGAGGTCTAGCTTTATTAACTCGCACAGCAGACGTAAGCATATGGACGACAGCGTGCCGCAGCCCCATGCTTCTCGACAGGCCTCGAGGTGCCCTGCAAACCCCGTAACGGGATTGCGCTTCGCAGGCTTTCGGTCAAGATCATGCAGACTGAGGGTTAGTGAGAGGCGAAAAACGAAAAAATAAAAAAGAAAAGGGGAAAGAGAAAGGGCTTTAAGTCTGTTGGGGGATGGGTGAACAGGAAAGAGTAGGTCATGCCTTTCGCCTCATTCGCACTCTCATGGGCCCGGCGAAGCGTCCGCCGTCCAATCCCCCGATGTGCCTAGAAGACGCCTCGTCCGCTTAATGTGGCGCAAATGAAAGTCGCAATTAGCGAGCGCAAGCTCCGAAAATTTCATCCTGCGGACCCTATATCCACGTTAGCGTCGCATCTAACCTCTATATCTTCGAATCGCCCGGTGCCCGAGAGAGAAGGAGATTTTAGCTTCCTCTTTATTGCCGCATCGCACGCGGTTGCATGCGCAGAGACACGTAAGATGTTTCAGATCACGGCTCCTGCACGTGGGATGCTAATGTGAGGTAGCGATGCCCTTGCACATACGCTGCTGCTTGTAAACGAGCTGTGCTCTCCCGACAAATGCACTCAAGGGAAATCGCAAGTAGAGGAAGGTTGGGGGACATGAAATATTCGACATCTCCGTGAATTTATCTGAGTGGTTGAGGAACAAAATAAAATAAAAATAGCTGAGGGGAGACGGTTAGCAGGTACACCTCTGATGGCGCGCAAAGAAATTGGTCTTCGACCTGTTTCTCTGCAACGTTAAGAGATTCTTGATTTACTGATGCGGCCAGCGATGCTTGAGAAGCAACGTTAATTTCAGCTGACAGTGCTGAAAACTATCGAGACTATCACGGTATACCATAGTTCGATGGAAGAAATCAAATCGTAAATTTTAGATAGCTCTATGAAGAATTTATGGTGGCTCAGACAGCGATTGGAGAGTTCCAAACTAGCAGTCACGGATTTTGTTTTCTTGTTATGTGCTTTCTGTTGTCTGCAGCTGCAGACCGCACCTTTAAACCAAAATATTTTCGGGGATATATATGACCGGCAAAGGTTACAACCCCGCCCCACCCCCATTCTTTTCGACTTTTTTAAAACTGAAAATGCACTGCCGCAAGTAGTGCAAAAGTGCAGCACGTACCAAGCGCCGCTTCTAAAGGTCGTCGCCAACGCGTGAGCTCTGTTGGCGAGTGGTGGTTTTGCGCTTGGAGCTATGGCTTGCCTCTATCGTTACCGGAAGAGTGCCTAAATAATATTGCTTGAAACGTTTGCAAATGTGCCTTCGTAAATATAACACCGGATCATCCTCTAACGACAGATTTATTCAAAGGTTAAACCTCCTTCAGTGACCAAACTCTTCGCGGAGAGAACACAATACATAAGTGCATTCCCGCCAGGTTCAACATAATGTATCAGTACGACAGATTAGACACAAGCAAAACGAGCTGGGGAAAAAAAGATGGGGTGGGGGACTCGGTATAAGAAGTTCGACATTATCTCACGTAGAGAGGTTCATTATTCATTGACTCATTTTGTTTCCACATACTCCAATCTCACAAGAGAGTATGTGAGGCAAAGATAAAATGAAGGCGAAGTGCAAAGGCAATAGTCACAATCAGAAGTGCCTGAATATGAAGCTAAAACTGCAAAGGTTAAAACACGAAGAAACTTAAGAGTACAAATATGCCAGTTACATTATTAAAAACCCAAAACACTGGATCGAAAGCGGCCATTTACTCACAGAGCTCGGCTTCTTTCCGAAGAGAAAATCTCTACCAGCGGCCCGCCGTGCGCACTGTCCATGCCAACCAATGCAAGCAGCAGGACGGCCCAAAAACCCCCGTTCACGCTCGAGTGCCTGTTTTTTTTTTTCTCCTCACCCCTCACGTCACGCGTCGAGCTGTAGCGAATCGAGTTCATTACCAGCGTCGACAGAAAAGAGCCACGCGCTGGGTTTAATCGCTTCGAGCCAGGCGTCGTGGGATCCAATTAGAGCGGGGTAATGCGCCCGAATGTCCTGCGCCCTCGGCTGCGGTGCACGCCGGCTCGCTCGCGTCGCCGTGGCAGCGCTGCTAACGCGGCGCCGATTTGCCAGCCCGTGAACAATCGCCACGTCTGGGCGCGAGACGCACATCACTGTGAAGCAAGATAGCTCGACGCGACAGTGGCGGACAAGAACTCACAGGACGGGTTCGACTGCGCAACGCGATGTTCAGCGATAGCTGTTGAGGCGTTTAGTTTTTGGGGATATATTCCTGGCGCAGAGGTGTAGTGGTCAAGTGATGCACCCCTGCACTGGAAGGTGGCTGTTCCAAACAGAGCCACTCTTAGGCTTATGCAACCCGGGTTGACCGTGACTTAAGGTCACGTGACATTAACGTCACGGTGGATGCGTTAAGGTCACGTGACCATGACATTGACGCACCCACCGGTTACGCCGACGGTGACGGCGACTAGAAAGCCAGGGGCGGGCGGCTAACAGCTATCGCTGCAAAAAATAAATCATTTTATTTCTGTCGCGCTTCAGCATACCAGCCACGCGGGAGTAGTTAAAAGAAACTGTGGCTATAAGGTGCATAATTGTTCAAAATCAACTCTCACAATGCCAAAGGGCGAATTTGCATAATGATGACAAGAAAAAATAGTCGTAATGTAGAATTTTGTTCCGAACACACCTATGGACGATCTGCATCTGCAAAATTTTAAGCTTGAAAATCATATCAAAGCGATCGAACAAATTACAGATACCGAAGCTTTACATGAAGTACTCTCAGGATTCTCGGGCAAAAAAAGAAGTGCAAGAAATTATGCGGCATTACACTGCTTGCAAAATTGAGATTTGCAAACTTTTTTTTTTTGCCTTAACCAAAAAATAAGAAATCAGAACCTTCAGGTCATTCGTCTACCTGAGGGCGTCAACGAAAATAACAAAGATAATAGAATTTCCCACTATTACGTCCTTTCATATGACAGCGAGTTTTGCATCTTTCTTGAGAAGAAATGGAAGAAAACGTACAAAACTCCGAAAGGCAAAAAAAGAAAGAAGCACTGGTGTATCTCGTTGCTTTGTTTTTTACCAAATATAAAAATGAAAAGAGTTCATGATAACTATGCACCAGTGAAAACCCGATTCAACGACAAATGTCATGTACAGCCTGAATCAGGACAAAAATTACAGTTACTATATTGTCAAGTCGTTTGTCTTGTGCCGCTGATTCGCTGATTCGCCAACCCGGTAGCATCATGAAGACATCATCTATATTGGCCATCGCAAAATATTGATGATATCCTTATGATGAACCCAAGCGGCCAGTTTTGAAGATCTTCGCAGTCGTTGTGGGCTCGTCGTCGTCATTCCTCTAGCACAGCATGGTCCGATGCGTTCTCGTCTTGGTTGCAAACATAGGTTGTGTAATTCATACCGCGGAAGCTCAGTTGACGTAGAGGTCAAAGAACAAGAAATCAATACGTGCTGGGCATACCCAGGTTTCTTTACACAGCAAATAAAGGAAGCCAAATAGTTGTGATTCGCCGCGAACCTTCGACCGCGGCAGATTATACCGCCAGCAATGCGGAGCGGCCTGGAGAGATTACACTTGATTCTGTTTTCTCTTTTGTTTTTTCACGATGTTGTTTTTTTGGCCGGTAACGGAGATTGCAGTCGAACCTGAAGCCTTCTTGACAATCCAAGGACCGAGGAATGAGCTATCACGTTTGTAGACCGTGTTTCGTCAGTGGACATTTTTAAAGCTCTCGAGTTTGTTAGAAGGTGGACACGCTAGGAGCTGAGGAGAAGGTTTCAGCCGGAACTGTATTCGAAGACTCGAGAAGCACAAAGATATAAACGATAAAAGGCGTAGAGTCAGAGAGAGGCAAGAGGCTGTCGTGAGAGACAAGAACAAACACATAGTAGCAGAAGAAACAAAGAGAACTGGAGCGAACGAAGAAAGGATGAAGTAAAAAAAAGAGCACCGGAACGGCGTAGACAGCGCGAGCAATTTCCATGCGTCACGCGCCCAGCATGGCACGAGTCTGTTGTCGTGCCGTCGACTGTCGTGGTGCGGCACAGAGCGTAAAGCAAGCGGCTCGACAGAAAGCCCCGCTCCTCGCCATTGCTCCACTGTGCATCGCAGCGTTCCACAGGACGAGGAAAAGAACGGTGCGCTGCGGAGTCATCCAGCCAGTGATGTCAACTCGCATGCTACCCGGAGGGGGTTGGTTCGTTGGGAAGCAAAGGAAAACAAGAGGAGAGGCTGGGGAGTTGGGGCAGCTGTCCTGCAGAGGAAAAGCCAGCCGCTGCAGCGGTGACAACACAGCATCGCACCAGAGTTTGTAGGCCGAGGTGGGGGTAGGGGAGGGGGGCGGTGCAGGCAGAAAACACTTTCCGACGGCTTCTCACTACTGGCATCGCTCAGTACCAAGCTGCCTGCCTTTATACCTCAGGACGAAGAAACACAGAGAAATAAGGCGCGTAAGTTTTAAAACGCGCCGACGGCACCGGCTTTGCTCAGGGCGTACTTTAAATGAAAGCCGGTGGAACGCGACTGCCGCGGGCGGTGGTTGTCCATGCGCGCACCCCAGGCGGCGTCAGCACGTTGATGTCGCTCCCTTTGGAAACACGGTAGCATTTGCTTCTCGCCTCTGAAAGCCCTCCGTGTCAAAAAATTTTGCACTATATTTTTTTATTAGCCTTACTTGCTTTCAGACTCCAACCAACAACCTGCTTCTTTACTTTTGTTGTTGTTGTTGTTTCGTTTAGTTCAGGAAGAAGTAGGGGAAAAGTTTACAGAGGTCAACTGGATGCATCAACACAAGATGACGTCCTACATGAGCAGAGAGGAATTTATAGAGATAAGAAAAAAGCAGCACACTGAACTCGAGGAAGATATGTTCGCATGGTCTCGCACAAAGGATGACAACAGCCGAGGCACAACGTTTTCTGTGAAAACTAGAGGCTGAAAGAGAGTTGGAAGAAAAGTACAGCTTGCGCGCGAGACGCACGAAACACAAGCTCGCCCAGATGGCCTTTGTCGGTTCGCCCGGCACAGCTAAGACGACACAGAGCTTGCAGTGCAAGGAAGCAAACATAGAGTATCGAACGGTGTTTGTTCTACTTTGCTACCTTTTGACAGAGCTTGATGGTGCAGAGACAGTCGAAGAGAAGAAAAACTGTGAGGTAATTATAGCACGCTCAATAGGAATTTGCGGAAGGCTCAATGCTTCAAGGTTGTTTCAGGTTTTGCCTTTCAGAAAGCAGTTGTCGATGACGACTGAACGGCGAATCAGTTTTCCCTCCCGACCTAATTTTTATGGCACTTAATCGAGCTTTGCTATGCATACATAGAGTACTTAATTTTCTGGTGAAACAAAATTTTACCAAATTCTTGCACGTCGAACCCATTTCTCTTTCTTTTCTCCGTGAAAGTGTCCTCTCTAGAGGGCCTACAAGCGCATGGAAATGAGGGGCTCGTTTTGATATACGTATGTATATGAAAGAGCGAAGAGAACGCGCGTTTTCTGCAACGAAGCTGTTGACTCCACACGAAAATCAGGATATCCTACGCTTATTCTAGAGTAGTGCTCATTCATCTGATGACCTGAAACTTCTTTCAACGCTTTTTATTCATGACGTAGCCAAATTTGAGGATATATTTTCGAAAAATATCTCTTATAGGTGAGAGGCCAGAACACGGGTGCTGACCGGGCGTTTATACGGCAACATTTATCAAGCGCTATTCCTAGGAGCCGTCTTCTATAAGCTATTCATTTTCTACTGTCCATTTCGCGTCCGGTCAGTCCTCTCTCAATGCAACACGCAGTGCAACACACTGCAACGGGCCGACAACTTTACCCTTTTTTTTTCGACAAGTGGCGTACTGTATTAATCAGGTCCGCTCCTCTCATACAATTATTTCTTAAAAATGTTTGGGCGCGTAACACAAGTTTACACACCACTCATGCCCCTTGCAGATGGCAAACAGCGGCATGCAGGGGAATGCCCAAAGAAATCCAAAATCGTGATGTCAACGAAATCAAAGAACATTAGTTATAGGCCTACGGTGCAATCGGCTTCTACAAACAGTTCCGGGCGGCAGAGAAGGAGAGTAGAGAACCACTGTCGGTATACAACCTTTTTATGCGGTGAGCTGCGGTTCTATAATTTCCAAGGAGACAACTTGCGCTTGGGTACTCACCTGGAAAATACAAGGCAAGAAGAAAGGTGTTATCAAGCGCTGTCGCGGAAAAAGTGGTGCATTAAAAGGAAAGCGACATGCAGAATTACTGGATGGCTTTAAATTAAATGCTACGCTCAAGGCGCAACATTTAAAAAGTTACAAAGTAGAAGTAGAATAAATCAACCAACTCTGGCCCTGCAACGCTGCGCTAACTTGAGCAGAGAAACATGAGATCGAAATAGCCTCTTATACTGAAAAAAAACAATCTCAGTGTGCTACACTTATGCTGGGTGGTAGGCACCGCAAGCGGAGTCCCATATAAAAAAGGAAGAAACCATGTGACGCATACGAAAACAATGACTAGGCAGAACGACACCATGGCGGAAGAAGTCATCAGGGCCAGAATTTTATAGCGTTAGCTGTTAATAGCTCTGTAAAAGAAGGCTTAGCTGGGCTGATCGGCATGAATTTATATTGAAGAAAAACAAGCGCACGAAACGGGACGAAGACGAAGAAGTGTCACACACAGCGCTGTCTGTGTGTGACACTTCTTCGTCTTCGTCCCGTTTCGTGCGCTTGAGGAGGAGAAGAAGAAGAAGAAGCGCTGTCTGTGTGTGTCACTTCGTCCCGTTTCGTGAGCTTGTTTTTCTTCTTTGCTCGTTCCTCAATTTCGCGCCGTCGTCGTCATCAACCTCCGCAGCGCCACCTGCCTCAGTTGGCAGGAGGCAAATTGGAGAGAGGGAAATACCCCTATCAACTTTCAGGGGACAGGTTAGAGACAGGGAAAGAGGGAATGAGGGGATAAATAGAAAGAGGGTGGGAGGCGACGGATCCCTTACAAAAACTTCCTTAGGCAGTCTATAAACTGTCTATAGACTTGTGTCTTCAAAGTCTATAGACTGTAGACGAACCATAGAGAACAGTCTATAGAAAATCTATAGATTTATGGTCATATATTTTCGTCGACTTTTGTCTATAGCCAGTATATAGACTATGAATGGACAAAAATTAGTGTTTATAGGAAGACAATTGAGTCTATAATAGTAGAGAGGGTATCTCAACCTTTATGCAAGAGAAGGGAGAGGAGAGACGGAGATAGGGTGTGAGGCGACGGGTGGCCGAGTGCCTTTGGCGCCCGCCTTGGCTGCGAGAGGTGGTGGGTTCGAAATTCACCACCCGAGCAAGGATGGGTACATGAGTGCTCTGACCCGGCACCCGGCTTCTTTGCTCTCGAACCACAGCTAACGCTCAAACATTTCACGTTACGCAAAGGCAACCGTTCTCTGATTTTCTTTCACGGACGTCTTTCGTAAATTCTATTTTATTGCCACCCTTGCCGATTGCTGCATCCCACCGTTAATGGTAGCACGAAGACGCTTGGAATCCCTTGCATTCCGCAGCGACGCTACTGCAGCTGGATGTCAGAGCGCGCAGCAACTTATTTCTGAAGTTGCTGCCTTCCTGGCTTCAGTGCTGAATGCGCAAGTACTCGAGTACTTAGAAGACCTCGAAGCAGCAGCATAGCATTTGATCGACATGATGTTAAACAGCGTCGTTTGAAAATCTCACAGCCGCGGGGTTCACACTTGTTCGTCTCAACAGTTACAAAGCCATGCTTTCGCCTTGGAGCGAATAACGAAGGTCTGGCTTAATTGTAAGGCACTCCTTATGGGGGCGAAGAACACTCCACTACAAAGCACAATGAGTCTCTGATACTTTGCATGTCACTGCGACCAAATTGGGGACAATTAACTGGTTTTCAAAACGATAGTGAAGGCGTTTCTGGACGGAATAACTTCGCAAATTAGATTCCACGGTAGTCTTCCTAGAGGCACTACTATGGGTACGAAAGAACAAGAGACGCAAAAAAAAAAAAACGCACGGCAGACCCAGAGTAGCGCATTAAGGAAGTCAAGCATGAATGTACAACTAGGCCCACTCCCAGCTTTAATACAGTGGTCGCCAGTTGTTAAGCGCCTACGTGGCACTCACACAGTAAAAAGTGGCTGAGCTTACCGTCTAGCGGCACTAAATAACTTAGTGAACTTTTTACACTGTACAAATTTGCGAAAAGTACATTCCCCGAAGGAACTTCCACCGAAGCATTCAGTGCATGTGTCGGTAGAGGTGTCAGCGAGTGGTTCTTCCGCGGACAAATGAATTACGCACACTATATGGTGGCCAGAACGGTAAATAGGACAGCTACATTTAGAAACATACATTGAGGTCCTTCGTGATTTCCTTTTCTGAGATGAATGGGAAGTAGTCATCTCTAACGGCACGCGTTCATTTCAATGCAGTTCGAGCATATCATTGTTTTCCGTAGTCACCATCTCCACCTGGGCCTCTGTTCATTCGAATAAACGAATAAACACCAGAAGAACAAATGAAACTTTGCCAGAACATTCATTTTGGCAGTCAACCTGCAAACAACATGCAGTGTTCAAAGTTTATTACTGACACGCGCCTCCCTTGCACATCGTTCATTCCGCGTTTTTCAAGTTTATTGCACCAGTAGTGAAATAGATGACGTTCCGCTCGAGTCAAATAAAGCGTCACAAACTTTCTGTCCCTTCCACTGGCGTTGCATGATCGGCTAATACTCTCATGATTGGGATCACAAAATGAAACAAAAGTCCCCCCGACAGATAGCAAAAAAAGTTAAGTAATAACACCTTGCGACCTGCGCTTATCGCTTTTGGATTGCCAACGCAGTTCATATGGCGTCAATCACACCATTCGCTCGAGATTTCACGGTAAACTCTTCCCACGCTGTATATTTGCCGTCGGAGAAAATAACAAACCTTTAAGCAGAAAGTGCGCTAAATCTAAAATTCGAACAACCAGGCTGCGCACTTGCAAAACGAGCATATGGCACACAGACGCGCAGAAAAATAACAAACTAAACGTGAACTCGGAGCCGAACTTTATATTGATGCAGTCGGATCAAAAGTTGAAAGGAAAATATAAGAGCACATCGAGCAAGATGTCACCGGGAGACGTACCTCACGAGAACTCCCTGACGCGACTCTAAGCAGCTAAACTGTTTTCTGCTCCAGCTTCTTTTCCTTCAGCTTAGCACGAGCGGGAAAAAAAGTGAACAAAAGAAAATGCCACCCCAAGATATCACCGGCTTTACTGCCGCTATCCTTCCCCGTCGGCCGTCTTACGCCGTCCTCCCTTACAAAATATCCGGAAATACCGGACGGGGGCTCCCGGTATCGAAGGTTCCACTTCTGATCCGAATTTCAAATCAAACTGCCTACCCCGTCAAAGCGCCCGTCGGCGTTTCCTTTCCCTCGAAATTCTTACGTCTTTTGTTACTTCTCTTCATGAGTTCGTATCGCTAAAACAAAGAACAAGAAGCAGGGCATGCACCCGGACCTGGAAAGGAACAAAAAAATGAGAACTAAAAAAAAAGGAACCCATTGTCAGTACTCAACCACAGGAAAAATGACCGATCAAGAAGGCTGATGCGGCTCCGTACAGTTGAGCCGCCGTGCGACTAGGTTAGCCGCTTCGGTCGGGAAGTTTTCGGGTTCTTATTATTTTTTGGGTCTTGTCGAGGGAATTCGGCCGCGAAATTCCAGGCTTCAAAGATTCGCATTACGCTGTATGCGGGGGAGACCCCTCCCTCTATTTCTTCCTTCGCCCTTACATCTGTCCATTCCTCGAGGCTCAGAAACAATGGCATGCCATATATTTTCGCTCACGAGGTTGAAGTACCTCCATGACAGAGAGCCAGTTTTGGGGAGGTACTGCAGCCTTCTTATTAAATAGCGCGTGCGACACCACAGTCATAAATATCGAGTTTTTTTTTTTTTTTTTACTTACTGGCTGTGCAATAGAAATTGATCTGCCTACGGGAACGCGTTTCAGTTCTAGGTGTCACGCTCCTGCCTCACCGCAGATGTTCTGAGTATTGAGAGTAATGCTCACACCGCAAGGGACTTTAAATTCCTCTTTACTAAGATGCAAAACGACTGCCTTGTCTGATCGCCAAAAATTTGAAAGCACTTTTCCTCATAGTTTCGTTATTACCTAAACGTTTTTTTTTAAATTTATGTCGAGCACGAAAACTTTGTCAATTTTTGTGTACATAAATTGGTTGGGAACGCCGTGAATACAAAATAGAAAACAGCTGCAAATTTCTCACTGGGGTGGCATGTAATCGCTTTTGCTTCTGCTTCGGGGTGCGAGTAGCATGAGATGTTAAGAGGGACGAGCTCTGTGGTGGCGTTCCCATCTGCTGCTCGGCGATGAGCTTAGATGCATCGCGTTTACCTCGTGAGACGTTAAGAGCTAAACTGTTGCTAAACAAAGTTAGGTGAGGTAACGGCAGGCATCGTGTCTTCCGCCGGGGACGTTCGATACTCTTAGTTTAGAGCCTGTGTTAGCATCGTTCTCACTAGTCAGAGTCTCTGAGGGCGAAAGCACTATTTAACGGGGTCAAGCCTAACCAAGAGTTTTATGTGAAGCCTCGGAGTAACTCGGGTAAGCTCGGGAAAGTTCGGAGGAGCGTCGCGCCAGCTGTAGCCAATGGGAGGAGGGCGTCGCGACAGTTGCCGCCGAGTGGAGAGAGGGTGTGAAGATGAAGAGCGAGAAACAGGGATGCGTGCACGGGCAGATGCAAGAAAAAAGAGGCGAAGAATGAACCCTTGCTTTAACACGTCTACTCGGTTTAACTACGGGAACACTCTAGCATGTATTGCTGAATTTCTTTATTTACACTGTGTCGGGTGTAAATGCAGAGTTGACTTCAGCCAGATTGCAGCAATAGCAATAGCAACTGGGAGCGCTGTAGGGTATACTGACACAAAGCCGATTTTCGCAGCATTGCTTCACGCTTACCACGCAGATATCCACTCGAACGTCTAAGGAATGGAGACACGAGCCCCGGGACAGACATCAGTACCGACGTCTCATTTGGATCGTTTAAGAATTGTGCATTGTTCAAAGAAATTTAATAACAATTCAAGCAAGTGGGATACATGCGTCCCACTTGCTTCAAGTGCCGAAAAACGGACAGCGGTGCATCTGTGCGCCGTATTTTTGTGTGCTGAATACTACCGAACAACCAAACAAACCATTCAGTGTGTACTTATATTTCGCTAATAGGCCTCCTAGCGTGGGTGGGCAGTTCGACGCGACAAAGTTTGACAGAAAAAAATTAAGTTTTTAAAAATATTTCAGCTTTTGAGTATATTTCTTTAATCAAACTGCCTTACAATACTCGCTGACGCAATTTTGAATCCAAATGCAGGTTTCCTTGTGCATAGAAAAGACGCGTAAGAATATTTACCACATTTGAAGTCTTTTTTAAGAATTCATTAGTACAAATGCCAACCCTTTTAAAAAAAACAACGGTTTAAATGGCTTCAAAAGTGACGTCATTCGATTTCCAGAGTCATTCTGGGCGGAATTTTAGAATTTGTATGCATGTGACGCATGCATATAGCTTACGCCCGATAAGGGCTTAGGGATTACTTACGGCCTCATTAAGATTTTGCTTTAAAGAATTCATCTGCATTGATGGTAAGCATTAATAGTCCCTGTTAGCTACCCTACAGCCAGACGGATCATGCCGCATCTTTTTCGACGTTCCGTGGCCGTCCTTAACACATGAAATTTCCCAATTTAGAAAATTGATCACCGAGATTACTAGGGATAATGCTCGAAGATAATAATGCCTAGATTTTGATAAAAGTGAAGGTTATCCAAAAGCATACTGTTGGTATTTTGTTTCTTTCTTTATTGAGTTTAAAACATCCCTCTGTCCTTTGTTTTTCATCTCTAATCCACCTCATAACCGCGGCGCTACAGTTCTTAGTTATAAGTAGGCTGCTCAGCGGTGTAGTTGCAAGGCATAAATCACCTCAAAATTTCTCATGAGCCGGAAGGAAACAGATTTTTACAGTGAATATTTCGCTTTCTTATGCTCGATTTATGAATTTTTGGACTCCCCATCACTATCTACCTCATGCCAGCACGCTTAAAATCTATGCATGCAACAACCCTTAAAACGCTTATTTTGCTTTCAAAACAGTTCCATGTTCGAAAGAGTCCTAAAAATCCCGCATTCCTTATGCCGTCCGGATCGCGGATGTCATATTTCAAAGCGCACAAAACCGCACCGAATAAACACACGCGACAAATAAATAACGGCATTCTAAATAAAGAACGCGCTTGTGCTGAGACAAATAAAGAGAAAGTCAGTAAACTAGCGCTTACAGCGCTAAAGCTTCAACCAATGGCCTCCAGTTTATCCTCAAAGCGAAAGGTGAAAAACAACCTTACGGCTCCAAGCGGTGGAAAAACTCAACGCGGTCACAAACGGGCGCAGACAAATGTACGATCAAACAGCTCGATAGCCAAGTTTACACTGTAGACACAATCAAAACTTAGCTGAGAGGAAAGAGGGAAACACAAAACGAAGCGAGAGATTTCTCCGGTCATGAACTTCCTGACTGTCAGCTGCTTAAATACAGCTCCGCCGTAAACTTGCGCTGCGCACGCTATAGTACCACGCCGGGGCGGCCATATCTCTCACATTTCTTTCCCGACCCAAGCTCGAAACCCAAACGCCCCTATTCCTCTATACTTCTTCTCCCTCCTCTTTCTTCCGCAAAGAAACCCTTTCGTCGACAAGTATATACACATCCCAGGAGAGCACCTCTTCGAAAACCGTGAGAGAGCTCGCGCATAAGCTGCGCTGCAAAACCCGCCGCCATGCGCCGCGTCCATTATTTCGACGTCCCTACCTCCCGTCGTGCTTACTTCCCCTTTTCCCCCAAACCTCATTTCTTTCCCCTAGCTCCTCTCTCACCCTTCGCTTCTTCCCCTTTTTGACAAGCGCAGCCTGACTCCCGACTCGCTGATCCAGATAAGTCTCGAAGCCGGGCCCGCGTGAAAATGGTGTCTAAATCGTCCGCAAGGGCTTACACTTTATCTCGTCGGCCCGCGCGCGAAAGGAAACGGGCCGTGCAAGATGGCGGCCGCCACGCCGGTGCCCGCATAATATATAATGTGCCCTCTACTGGCAAAAAGGGGCATTTCTCAGGCGCTTGGTGCCTCCCCTTCGCAGATGCTGTTTTGAATGTTTTTTTTATCAATGCCGTTCTTTTTTTTCACTGCTTCGGAGATCTAGTATCGATGGCCAGTGTTTTGGCTTCTTGAATATCTGTGTGTTTCCGCTCCTTCCCAATATGCTTCTTTGGTTTCTGTATAAAAAGATTATATTTTTTGTGTTTGCGACGTGCCTCTACGTTTGGCGTAAATCTAGCCTGAACAATGTACACAAACACTTTACTTACCGTTAAACGTAGGACGCTGAAACTTTATCAACTTAATCTCAAAAAGTCTTGTACAGATTTCCTGAGTAGGTTTAGCCATTAGGACAGAGTAGATAAAGTACGGAGCGGTACTATTGTCGCTTCACTCCCGTAGAAAGGTTGAAATGCTTACAGTTCTGATATGGAAACGATAGTACGACAGCGCACGAAAACAACTCTGCTAATATTCACTCCAGCAATATTCAAGACTCAAGACTTGAGTCGTGAGAAAGGACAGGCTCTGTCCGAAACGTCGACTGAAAATAAATCTCTGTCTAATTGAATCGTTTCTCGACTTTGGATTTTACCTCTAGCAACCAAGTACGTTTATCTTTCTAAACTATATATAAGCAATCTGATCCGCGGATAATGCCTTCCTTTGCGGCCGTATGGCGGCGTTTGGATAAATGCTAATGGGTAACTACATCCTTATCTCAAATCTTGCTCGCCCCTCCTTGAAGGTGTCTGCGGAATATGATGAAGTTTTTGACATTCGTGCGAATTTTAACACCATTTTTTTAGACCTTTAGCTTTCATTAGCTCGCTCCGCAATTACGCGCCGTTGTCGTTGTCGGTGTCCGCATGGCCACCTACCACTTGCCACATGCTACCTGCATCGGTTTGCAGGTGGCAAAATGGAGAGAGCTAAATCTCCCTCTCCACTTTTAGAGTATATGAGAGATAGAGAGTGGGACATCGAAGAGAGGGAAAGCTTAGAGGCGACAGTTGGAAAAGTGAGGGGAAGAGAGAGGGAAATGGGAAGGGAAGTGGGTGGAATGCGACAGGTGGCCTAGTGGCTTGGACGTCCCCTCGGTTGCGGGAGGTTGCTGGTTCGAAATCCACCGAAACCAATTGCAGATTATAGCTGCAGTCCTGGGTATGTCTAACTTGGCAAGAAAAAAAAACAGACACGTGTACTAAATATTCATTGTTTTCACACAGCAACTAACGATTAAATATTCGCGTTACTCATTTGTGACCGTCCTGTGATTTTTTTCGCCTTTACGAAGACAAAAATGAGTCAGCAAACGAATTCTACCATTTTCAAAAACCATTCTTCTCATCTGCAAATACTGGTGCTTCCATTATTTCTCCGCTGTCCGTTTTCTTTGCAGTTTCTTTTCCAGACAGGGGAGGGAGTCGGGCTATAATGATAAGGCCCAGGATAAAACGCATTACAACTGCAGAGCTCAGAGAGGCGCGTAATTAGTATACGATGTAATCTTAGAACGGCTAACGGAGCTCCCGCTTAGAGCGGAGCGGATAATTGGCCTAATTACCGGAATAACAGAGCCTACACCCGCAAAAGCACGAAAATCTCCAACCCATAGAAAAATCCTCCAGGAAAACCCTCAGGGTGTGTCCTATATTGTGTTCCCGAAGCAACCTAAACAAAAAGAAAACCCCCGTTAGAACAAACAACGCTGAAATTCTTTGAACAACTCCTCTTTTGGATATAAAGCAGCCAGTGCATTTACCTGCCTTTGGGCACAGTCTTTCTTCATAATATTTATTTCAACTTACCGTCGTGTCTTTCTGCCCCCTAAGCTTTATACGCTCCTCAAAAATCTGGTAAGTATCCAACAACCCAAAACCACATCTTTTCCGAGCTTCCTAATGACTTGAGCCGTTTTCGCTCGAAAAGGAAGAGTCGGGAGAGAAAAAAAAAAGAGGACAGAAAAAAAGACCGTTTCCTGCTCAAAAACGTTTCTTGCGTGCGATTAAGTATAATTATAAATCAATTAGTGGACAATCTTGGTCCGCTTCCTGTCCCATCCAGAGCTCGCTTTCTACCTCGCGCTCTCCCTCTATCTCCTTCTCCCCCAGTTCCCAAGAGCACGGCTGTTTCGGACGAGCTCAGCCCAGAATCCATCGCTCCGAGCTCCTTATCTTTAGAATGTTCTTCGTATACAGCGCATATTAATACTTGGCGAACAAAGATTCAGCGCCGAGTGTCATCACTGTATTTGCTGACTTGGCGAGGACATGCGGGCGATCCTCTAAAATCGCGTTAGCGCTGTTTGCCTACCATTAGTCACGCGTTTGACTCCGCAGATTTCTGTCCACACCCGAAGCGGCTCATTTATCGAAGCGCGAGAGATCGATCCATTGCAGCAGCGTTTCGCGGTGTCGGAAAACTACTGTGAAGAATTTCCGTTCCACCAGGGGGCCCGACGTGAGAGCTTGCTTCGATATGTTAATAAGGATGAATCTGATGCCCGGTCTGGTGGTGATGGTGGCAGTGTTTATGAAGCTGTTGATGACGACTATGATGCTGACTGTGATGGTTTTGGATACAGTAGTAGTGGAAGTGCTTTGTAGAAGATGCGCTGCTAGCCATGACGTCTGTATGCGTGAACTTTGTGATCTCAAATTGATTATCTCACGTCGAAGAAAGGAACAAAAACACTTTGGCTGGGTCACTGCAGCTACACGGTTAACTCGCTAAAAGCCAGTGTGTTTCGAACGATCACTTCGTTTGCGTTGTCGTGCCAGTGTAAGCTCGAAGGAACTCTTGACTTACGTTCTACCAATTTTCCCATTCAGTCTCTCTGAGGGCTCGTTGAAGGTTCGAGGTTAGTACAACAGTGCCGGATAGTGATTAGGATTATATGGAGCAAGAAGTAATCATCGCAGCAACGGCATAGTCGTTTGAGCATCCCTCTCGCATGCGGGAGGTGCAGGGTTCGATCCCCAGTGCCGCCGGGTACCCACCGGTGATACAATGTGTACAAGCTTTCCCCTGCCTGGTGCTCGGCTTCTTTAGGGTGAAATGCTTGAAAAATAGGTCCTTGAGCCCACCTTGAGTAGAAGATAGAAACCTTGCGTCATGGCGCTTTTGGCTACAGATGCCCTTAAAAATTCATCATAATCATCAGGCAGAAGTAAATGCCTCTTGCGAAGAGCTTTTACAATGGAGTTTTAGTTTCTCGCTTCAGACCAGCGTTTTGGAAGTTTAGCTTTGCGTAACAGGCAACGAGCTGATGGAACTGACTGCTTTATGATCACTGATAGCTTGATACCGAGAGCTTTATTTTCGGTTGTAATTGTATCTTGCTACTTTCCAATGGAAAGCCTTGCAATGAAGAGAGGACGTGACTAGGAGACGAAATGCACGCAACGTAGCATCCCTCTATTTCCCTTTTCGCCACATAAGTATAGCACCCTGAAAAATGTCACGCAAACGCGCATTTGGTCACGATTCTATTTTTATTTACATTATTTTCTCTCTTTTTCATCATTTCCCATATCGTATTCGATACTCCGTAGCCGGCGGAATACAGTGATTCCTACCTAGGAGCCCTGTCGTCAAAGGCTGCAGCAACCAATAGATTTAAGCAGCAGAGAAATCAATCGCGAAAAAAATTGTTATAAAATGGGCTCCCTGATGTTTGCGTCAAGTGATCTTTTTGAGCTCTTAAAGGGGGCCAAAATGCTTTGTCGCTCATAAACTTCGCCCAATGACTGGAGGAACTTGACGTCACCAGACCGGATCATTCCCATTGGCTGAATGCACGTGACGTCACAGACGGGAACATTTAAGTCGGCTGAAGAAAAGTGACGTCACTTGCTTTCAAGGCATCGAACACTTAATAGAATTAGGTGCCCCTGTAATTTTTTTTTCTGTCAATATACTTTTCCTTATGTAATACACTGGAATCCATTTATTTACAAGGCTCTAGCGTTTTAACTCTGTTGCTGCTGCTTCTTTGGCTATAGACACCTGTTTCTACATGCTCCCTCAGTTCTTGCGGAACAAGCAATAACACCACATGTCCGATTTCTTACTAGAGCCGCCAGTTTTATTTTATTTTGCCTATTATTCATTGCTCGAGGAAGAGCGACCGTACCAAACACTTATTTCAAGAGTAATACTTACTCGCAACGGCATTATAAAACGCCCTCTAGCGCCACATTTTGCAACAACAACCCATTCATCTCACTTGATTAAAGAAACAATAGAAGGGGGTCTGTGGGCGCGGCGCTGTGCGCAACAAAAGAAGCCGCGAGCACCTATGACGTTGACTACCCTGTGCCTGGAAGGCTCGAAATGCGCTTACAGTAAGGTCCTAATAAGCAATTAGCACCGCGCGAAAAAAAACAATCACAAAAACAGCGGCGTGTCCACCGGCGTCGCTCGCGTTTGCTCCTTTTCTGCACCGTTGCGAAACTGAACCCGCTTGGGATCAGCGGCGGGAACAGGACGACGCGACGTTCCTCATTAAGCGCCGAGCGGCGACACCGCGCGTAAGGCAAAACGGGAACAAAGGGACGAAGGGAAAAGAAAGAGGAAGTGATAAACAGAAGAGCGAACGAAAGAAAGACCCGCCCCGACCGGCACTATAGGGTATCGGCGACGGCCGGTCGCGCTGACTGCTGCAGGTTGCGAAACGGAAGCTATATGGCCGCGCCGGAAGGAAGGGAAGAAAATAAAAAAGGGAACAGAATGGGAAGGGAAAGGTTTCGTGGAACTGGTGCGCGTGTGTGCTACGAGGGGAAGAAGGAAGGAGGGGGAAGAAGGGGAGGTGCTTTCATGGTGGTAGGGAAACATTTCTGCAGACGCAAGCTTACCGGCGCGAAAAACGACACACCGCTCCGCCCCCTCGCTTCCTAAAACACCAGGTCTCCACCACACGTATACCTACCTCACTGCCTACCTCCATACCCTCCCACCCCGCCCCCCATTTCACCCCAGCGTTCATTTTTTGGTTGGGTCGAGCGAAGCACAGAATGGACCAAGCTTCGTCGCGCCCCTGTCCACAACATTGAGTGTGGATGCAGCGAAACGATGGCATCGGATGTTAGAGGGCTGACTGCTCAGCGGATGCGATTGGAATAGTTATCGTGTTTTGCGGGGCTCTGCACAGAGTCAGGTAGCTGTACTAGTTAAAGTTAGTCATACTGATATTTTTTTATTCTAAGGATTGTTTAGGGAACAGTTTTTTGTCGCCTTTACTTTCAAATTGTGAATAAACAAATATTTCCTTATCGTTCCTGTGTTGGAAAAAAAAATCAGAGCATTTCGCCTTGCTTAAGAATGGCCGCAAAAAAAAAAGTAATATGAAGTCTCCTTAGAGTGAGGCATCAAAATACTGGCGGACTGCCTCAAATTTTTTTTTGAACTTTGCATTAAAATTATCCATGTTCCTTTGAAGCTTCAGCAAAAGAAGCGCGCTATAGCCTTCTACATACTGCATTTTCTGCATTGGCCAGAGCTAAAATCACTGCAATTACAAACTATGCTATTTTACCAACGCAATAAAATATTAAGATGATAAAACAACCCTTCCAACTTAAGACTTAACATTCTATCGAAAATCTGAAGGAGAGTGAATTTTCTGAAACGAACTGATGTCAATGTGAACTCAAAATAAACAGTGGTGTTACGAAGAAAACAGTGGTTGGTTGTTGGTCACATGAATCCTTGCATTTCGCCCCAACTTACGATCACCGATGTGTCGCTGATAGATACATCACTGAGGCCTCTTGATAGAAAAAGGCGATTTTTACCTTTTAGTAACGGCGGAAGAACTATACGATGACTGTTTTCAAATAGTGGCAGGGATTAGTGATTGCTTGCGCATGATTACGTTCATGCCATGTGTGTGATTTCAGCCCAAGTGCGGAATTATAAGTTATCGTTTCTACAACATACTGAGTTAAAACCCCCAAGTGTCATTCTGCGTTCAAATGTTCTGTCGTGTTGCATGTCTTCTGCTTGTTTCATTTTGTGGAACTATTATTAGCATTATGAAAGGTGGACACTTTAACACTTAGCTTAAATTCTACAAGGAATCTCATTCAAAAAAGTAACTAGAGGCAACCTGTCAAACAAAAATAAACTGATGGCACGTCCGGAAGTGTTGCAGGTGTTTTTTTTTTGTTCCATTAAGCCTTGCTAGAGACAATGGGACGATAACCCGACTAGAAATGAAGCTTCCTTGAATATAAATAAAATGCAACCATCAAGCCTGTCAACAGGCTCTCTGAAAGCGGTGACAGAAAACTATATTGTTTCAAGCTTCAGCCGAGCAAAGACCTTTTCCCTGTCACGATCGCTAAATAGAATACAAAAGGCTTCAATTTTTCAGAAGGGCCCTGAAAACAGAGGACATGAGTTTTACTAAGCCGTAGACGCGTTCACAAAGCAACATTCACTCCTTTTGCGCCTATGTTGATGGCAGCTCATTAACTCGTGGAATACAAAAAGCGATGCTGAACAGACTTCACACCACACCCTATAGGTAACTTGGTTTATCATTCACAACCCGGGAACCAAAACCTGAACACGTCGCAGCTCGAAGCAGGTGAACGACAAGAACCTTTCGCAAGAGCGGCCAAGAAAATAAAACAAGAAAATATTCGGTGCGTCGGGAGGAGAACAAAATATCCACAGCAGCACCGACAAAACGAATAACGAAACGCCAAAAAGAACGGGCGGCTGGGTTGGGTTGAAGAGGTATTGTCGTCTGGTCGGTACAGGTCGAGCTGTAGAGTGTTCTATCGACTCGGTTGCGGAGTTCGAGACGCCTCACTCTTGTCCCGCCACTGCACTTTTGCAGGAAACAGTGAAGCAGCCAAGAAAAGCTCTCTGATCTGCTTTTCTTTCTTTTTCCTTCGTCTAGTCCCTCGTAACAACACCTCGTCTGCTTTGTCTCTTCTCCTGCGCTGCTGTTCCGAATCGTGCTGCAGACGTTCGCGAACGACTTATACCTGTTTAAAACGCACCATGCTGCAGAATGCAAAGGAAAAAAAAAGGTCTTGACTATTCTGGTTATAAAATACAGGATAGGAAGAACTTCACACTAATGGCAACACAATCGAGAAACAAGATCGAAAGAAAAGGCAAGTAACAGATAACATAAATGCGTTGCAGCGCTTTTTCGGGATGGCTGGTTCGCTAGCATCATGAAGCTTACCGGTGCAGAAGGAGCGGCGCAGAAAGAGGAACATAGGAAGACAGAGGAGGAACAAAAGAACATAGCATGTCCTATTTCAAATTCCTTATATTTAGTGTGTCTGGATGCGGGGCGTCAGCCTCAGTTTGTATAATTCTTGCTTTTCCGCATCTTCAGTTTCTGGAAAGAGCTCCTACTGCTGTATGCAAATGCATGGTTTATTCATATAAGCCTGTAAATTATATCGCAGCTAAGATAGGCTGCAAGTTATGTCTCTCTTTGTGTCCTTTCTCTGACGTGTTGCATCTCTTGGTTAGTCGGTAACTTCAAATAAAAACACCTGAGTAGAATAGAACCGTGAAACAGCCCACACCTTATGCATAACGTTCCTGGGAAAACATCCAAAAGTATACAGCAGCCTTTTTAAAGATATTTTTGGCACCTTGCTTGCCATAAATTTGTTTTCGAGTTTCGATCAACCGGATTATAGGAAAAGCGCAATGTGTAACAAAGAAAATTGCGTACCTAGCATCATTGATAATTGACTAACCTTTTAACCTGCAGCACGTCGACTGACGATGCGCAGCCTAGGTTATAGTAGAAACTTTAAACAATATTTTATGAAACTATAATAATCCTATGCACACCAAGCTGCTTGATAACAAGGACGAAAACACTAGTCTGATAACAAACTCCAGGACTGTAAGCGATGTGCTACACGAGACCAGAGACAAATACGGAAAGGCAGTGCATGTTAGAAGCATATAAGACACTGCTGCCCGCGTTCAAAGCTCCCGCCTGTCTTAGAAGATACTAACCACGTACAAAACGCCTTTGCGGGGAGTGCGCTCACATGCTTCAAGTTTCTTAACTAAGCTCACGTACGGACTAGGAGCGATTTCGCTAAGTATGGATGACAACACTGCGAAAACCCAAAGGACTACGTTGAAAGAGCAGCAAAATTTTGTTTCAAGACCAACGGGCCAGAAGCTGCTAGTTCGGCCATCGAAAGAACTGACCCACATGCCTTCGTCGATCTTAATTTAAGAGACGCTCGTCGAAGGTACGAAGACAGCTAAAAGCACTCTCGTTTGTTCTTGGGGAGGGCAAAACGAAAGGTGACCGAAATAAGCGAAATTCGTGCGAAAACAGGACAACGGGCACACTGATTATTTCTAATTTACTTTCGATTTTCTATTTTTATTTTCTTTTTGCTCTAAGCTCAAACGTCACTAAAAGCGAGTTCGGGTATTCCCCGTCCTATTTTCTTTTATTCACCTACCATCTCGCTGGAGACTTGTTTTCAGCAGTTAGTGAAGCATATTATGCTAAAGCTTCGAAAGGCTGCATTAGAGGTCGGGGTGTGAGCTTCCTTTTTACTTCGGTGTGTAAACATACGCGCTTATGAGTTTTATTGTTCTCTTGAATCAGAAAGAAAAAAAAGCACTCTCTGAATTGGGATCTATGGACTTCTACATGGTGTGCACCCGTCATCTTTCCGTGTTGTCCTCATCAGATTGCACTTTTAATGTTTTAAATTAGACCGTCAGAATTGCATCATTTTATTTCACAGGCAGGCAGTAGAAAAAAAAGTGTCTGAAGTAACTTGTGCCCAATTTTCGAACGTGTTTAAACCCGAATTTACTGTTCAGAGTCTCACTTGAGGCCGCGGAATGCTAAAGTAAAAAAAGAAATAGCGCTGATACTGGCTTAGGACCGTTTCTAAAACTGATTTTCTTTCTAGACAATTTTATTGTTCTAGTCAAATCAATTAGATTTCCCTCACTCAAAAGCGGGCTCTCAATAACACGGGAAACACCGAGAGCATGTACATGCATCGGCGAGTAAGATGAAGGCAAAAAAAAAGAGAATCAGACAGATAAACTATAAAGTACACTAGACGCTTGCTCAATTCCAGCGCTTTTAAAGTGCATGCGACTGTCGTAATATATGCGCAATGCTGTTTCTCTATTTTTCTTTTCGTTTTAAACGAACTTCGCTCTAGATTTCCTAGGCTTCGCGCAGTGTTTCACGCCCGAGAACCTCTTTATTCAAAAGACGCCGACTTAAGTCCTGTAGTTTGCGCCTCTTGCGCAAGAATATTCGTTGTCGACATCTTGTCACCCTCGACGAACTTTGTACGTTGGCGGTTGAAATAATACAAACAACTTCCTTGACGCCACCGGCGCCTACGTAAAAGAATACGGCAAATAGAGGAGACCGCGACAAGCCATCTCGGCTTCTTTTTATTATCTTTTTTCTTCGGGGAGCGAACAAAGGAGTCTCTTCAAATTTTGCCCCCACTTTTATGTCACCACTAGGCTGCTCCGTGATGCCTTCGTATGGGTGTGTAAAACTATACGTGCTGCCCCTGACGCTTTGAATCATTCAAGATTGCTAGAAAATAAAATGCGCGGATGTTCCTGGTGCAGAATTTTTATCACTGAGCCGGGTGCTTCCTTTAGAATTAGATACACTTCCCTCCGTCGTCTTCCTACACTTCCTAAGACAGGATGTGGTTTGTTGTCCGCGGGAATGAATTCGAGTTTAGAATACTGCCTCCAGTTTTTTTACGAAGACAGAAAGGAAGCGGGACCTTCAGCTTTAAAAGGTGATAAAGAAGGGAGGAGAATAGCGCCTTAAAATATTCCCTTTCTTTTTTCCACAAGACTCCTGCCGACGTCCAATATAGCCGAAGACGTGCCGAGCATCTTAAAACACACTCTGGTGTCGTTGCTCTGGGGTGCGCTTATGTCGTCGTACATCGTACCTTCTACGCGTCGTACTTTTTTTTTAATATTCAGTTTAACTCGTATTCTGAAATAAAGGCATTTGCTTTTCTCGGATCCATTTAGATTTTTTACTGTAAATGTGTCAAGATGGGTTTTATTTTCCCGTTCTTTTTTTCATTCTAATTACTAGTCTTGTCATAGGAACTATCCCAACAATAAACTTTCTCCTCAGTCTGCTCATATGCTTCAGCTGCTGAAGCGCCTTGTCGGCGTTATGAAAAAATTTGCCCATAAGCTTACTTTCGGGGCCTTTTCAAACATACGGCACTCAATGCCCTTACCCCGCAGGACATGTTAATAAATACTGTCATATCGTTTTCAAAAAACGTATGCAAACACCAGGGGGTGTTTGCATATGCTTGCACTTTATATTTTGCCTCTTTATCGAAAACAACAGAGGGCGGTGAAGTTGTGTGCACAGAACGTGCAGGTTGTTTACAAGCGAAAGAGTGTCAATAGACGGCGCGTTTTATAATTAAAGCATAAAAGATATCTGAAATTGTCGAGTTTTTCTTTTCCATACGAACACGGCTATGCGCCGAAGTACTTCTATTGATTCTACCCAAAATCCAGCTTCGGCGGAAACTTCTGCATTTAATTCTTGTTTTTTTTTCTTACCCATAACGTGCTTAAAATGGACAGGTTAGGAATATTTAAACAGCTGTACCTCAATCGACGTTGGGGTGAAAGCGGATAATTCCATCCTAATCTCTTTCGTAACTCTGTTATGCTGACGCGTTCGCTGGGCATCACAGTCTATGACCCCCTCACAATGTGGTTAAAAAAATCTTTCTCAGTTGCCATTGGATCACTATATTGCCCAGCATATGTTTACAATTTGGGCCTCTCAGTTATGAGCGATTTCTTCACGGGGTATTTTTATTATTCAAGCAACCTGATCCCTCCCCACTGTTCTAATGC
Organism: Amblyomma americanum; assembly: GCF_052857255.1. Classification (NCBI taxonomy): domain Eukaryota; kingdom Metazoa; phylum Arthropoda; class Arachnida; order Ixodida; family Ixodidae; genus Amblyomma; species Amblyomma americanum. Next base: position 39,978,287 of record NC_135503.1, on the reverse strand, counting down.
AGCTTGAAGTCGTTTCATCGTGGCTCCGTGAGTGGAATGCTTTCTTTAGCAGGACAGGTGGAGCCCACCGAATATCTGTAAGCGCTGCATCTGGTTCTACTTATTATCATTACTACTAATATTGATATTGCATGCGGTTCTGTTTATTATCACTACCAATAATATGTTATTGCTATGAATGCTCTGATAATTATTATCAATGGCAAACACCCAGTTGCGTAAAGTGTAGTGCCTGTTTCATTTGTAATTATGCTCGAACACTCAGGGCTTGACTGTACACCAGTGAAAGGCGACTTTTGCGAAAAAACTTAAACATTTTGCTAAGATTTACTAGTAGATTACATAATCCGAGCGTTAATATTTAGGCTTAAAATGTCAATTTCAGGCCGCATGCGGCGAAGGCGCAAGAATAAACTTTAATTTTCAACTCTTTTAAAACATAGATGGTTGTCTTCGGGTACACGCACTTAAATGACGAAGTGCTTGGTTGAGGATTGTTTTTTTCTTTTATCGCGCATAGCTCGTATACCACCTTATTCCTCCTATCGGCCACTAACACAAAATATTACTTGTGCCATAAAAAGATGAACAACTTCCAAATGCGATAACACTTTTAATTTGTATTCATTCCTTGTTGTGGCATTTTATTTTTCCACCATTCTCACTGGTGCATTGCTACCAGCGCATAAAACCATTATATTTACACTCAAGCAAGTAAAAATGACAAAGTTGACAGCAGTTAAGTTTAGCATATGATTCTAAGGCGCTCCACATAATCATGCTTGAATAATTTGCTCACTCTTCTGAAGTAAACAGCTTCATCACTATCGCCACCGTAAAAGTTCAGCCAATTGCGGGAATCAACACGATTTTCAATGACGCAAAGCATGAGTGGACAGAACAAAGCGCTTCTCATTAGGCGGCCCCCAAGCTGGCAAACTCTCAAACAAAACTCTCCTCATTAGTGTAAACGAAAGACATAAAAATGTTGCAAGGATGACTTTGTGCCATTCATATGCACCGTGTACTACGGCTGCAATGAACAAATTCGCTTGCTACCATTCTACACTCCTTCCGCTCGCCTCCCCCTCCAACTTCCCCCTTCCTGCACGAGCCATACAACGCGTAAGCAAACTCTCTGTCAAAGACAGCCTCGCTGCGACAACGCGATTAGCGGGTCTGCGGTGCGAACCTACCGCGCGCCACAGACAATGGGTGCGACTCGCCGGCGCTTCGTACACAACGGGCGCCCTAGGCCAGAGACGGTTTTTCGCTCGTTCATCCTCCCTCTATGTCCCTCGTAAGCAAACAGGCCGCGGAGGTCGTCAGTGGGACAATCGAGCGCTGCCCGAACTGCGGTCTGATTTTCGGATGCTCCTTGCCAGCACATCTCCGCCTTCACTCAACTCCGTGTCTATTCTTTCCGTTTTAAATGCTATCCTTTATTAGTTCATGTAGCTTCAATGGAAGTGGTTCATTGTTTCGCTTATAAATGTTTACAGTCCCTAATATGCTCTCGCCGCTCCTTTTTTTGCATAATAAAGGAAGATGAAGAAGGGACAATAACGGAAGGTGGAAGTTTCTAACCATGCTGAGGAAGCTCTATTTCTTCTATCCTTTTCTGTTAATCAATGAAGTAGTCACCACGGAAAAGTTTCTTCGAACATTGAAAGCGATGCGCGGAATTCACTCCCTCTGTCCTCACGTCTTTTGTCTCTTCCCTCATTTTGTTTTCCTTACCTAATTCCGACGTCATGCTTCGTTTCACTCGCGGAAGTGCTTAAAGAGGAAGACGCAATTCTGAAATGGCCGAAAGCGTTTTGTGAAGTTTAGCTTGGGAAGCGGACAACAAATTCGTTCAGTTATTCTGCTCAATACACTGGCTGCCTGTGAAAGGGGAGGTAAAGACTTGTCGATACGGTTTGACGGGCCCTCTACCGTTGCCGCGCCCTCCTATCCTCATGACCCCTTTTCCGAAAGTTGTACAACGAGTGACACATACCAGCAGAAAGTCTAGGAGATGTTTGCGAGAAGCCCATCATATTAAGAGGGTCCCTCACATCCGTTCCGGACCGCCGTGGTGGCTCAGTGGTTATGGTGCTCGGCTGCTGACCCAAAAGACCCGGGTTCCATCCCGGCCGCGGCGGTCGAATTTCGATGGAGGCGAAATTCTAGAGGCCCGTGTACTGTGCGATTTCAGTGCACGTTAAGGAACCCCAGGTGGTCGAAATTTCCGGAGCCCTTCACTACGGCGTCTCTCATAGCCTGAGTCGCTTTGGGACGCTAAACCGCCATAAACCACATTCCCTCCTTCTTCTGTGCGCAGATATGTTCCTGACTCATTTCAAGATATCAAACAGAGATGCATAATTTAATGCATTCCTATTTACTGTGAGCAGTACAAAGATATTACTATTTTTATATTCTAGCTCTCTTCATTTATGTATCTTTGTACAAGAATTCACCACTTTTTCCTTACTAATACTGACCAAGTTGCAATGTGCTGCATCGCGGTCGTAGCCGTGGTCTTTATTTTGCGCAAACATACACGACACACAGCTATTCCATAAAAAGAGAATTTTTTCCCTGCCGCTCTTAACAGCAATGGTAGTTTCCAATAAGTAGAGGAAAAAATTAACCAGCGTAACTGAAGGCAAGGTTCACTGCAAAATTTTTCACGAATATCAGGACCGATGACGGCGTCACGTTATGGCAACGCCTGAAAAGCGACCGAGCGTCTAAAGTATCAGGTTTGTATAACGTATAGTCGACAATAGGCAATTCCAAATACAATAAAGGGTGTACTCTACAAACTGAAGCTGTGCCCTCATTAATAAATAGAAAACCATCTAGAGCGCCTGCTCTATATGCAAACCTACTTATGCTCTTCTAACGCATTTTCTCCCGTAATGTTCATGTAGTTTGCGCCTCTAATGGCCTCAGCTCATTATAGAGTTAATAACTCACTTCATATCTTTCATTCTGCTATAGACGAGGTACGAAGCGCGATCCTCTGTACTGACGGTGTAAAAGGACACATAACTCGCTATTGCGAGTTAAAGCGGCGGGAGTGTCCTTTGAAGTGGTTAGCGCCTTTCCGGCCGTCAACAGATCACATATTTTTTTTCATTACTCAAACGAGCTACAGTACCGAAACAAAATGTAATAGTGGAACCAAAAAAAAACTACAATTTTTGTGGAGCATAAGCAAATGAGGAGAGAAGGGAAGACTAATATATATTCACGAAGATCTCTCATTTTTTTACTTTTTTTGTTCTCGAAATATCTAATCACACCCCAACTGCAGTAACATACTTTCGCATTCAAAGAAAAAAAAACTAACGCGCTGACAACCACTTTGTTCCGCCAATGCTCTTTTCCGGAGAATGCCATTCATCTTTGTTAGCAGCTATCCGAGCAAATAACGCCCATGAAGTTCTCGTTGTTCGGGCAGCTCACCTGGCTGAGTACCTCGGGAAACTTTCCACTTCTCCACTAGGATTGCTGCGTGTTCCGCCCCGCCACCCAAGCTTAAATGAGTGCACTTTACTCATTACGACCCGACGCTTCGCTTGCGTTTGCCTTCATCCAGCGATCAAGGCTCGCGCTGTGTACTGTGCAGTTCTGTACACTCTACAAAGAATTCAGCCGCTCTTCCTCAAAGTAGTAAATATTTCGAAAAAAATGCGCATAGCGCCGCGGCTTATAAGCAGAACCCGGTCATCTTTTAGTGTCGTGAAATTTTGCGTGTAACTTAATTGCTATGACTCTTGAACGCGCGAGTGCGCGAAATTAGCAACCAAATCTCGGAAAACAGTAAACGAAAGCGAAAGGCATAGGTTCATACATAAATAGAATGCACGGTGTGAAGCTGCGTGACGATAATCTGTTGCTTCGAAGCTCATTTGGGACAAGCAGGCATTTTCTGTTTCCACGGTGGCTTGCTCTTCTGGACAGCATGACAACGCAGGATAAAGAACTAAAAAGGTAAGCTGCGCTGAGTTGTGTTTTCAATCCATTCGCGGAAACGTTCTGCGACTAAGTTCTTTATTCCTGTTCGTTTATGCCTACAGCGATCACCTTCAAAACACCTCTAGGCCACACAAAGCGCCTTATCAATCTTTCCGCTTCGCCGCTCGTGTTTTTGGTCGCGTACCGTGTAACACGCTAGGAGTGCTTATTTTGAGAGAGAGGAAAAAAAGAAGCATTCCCGCAGCTTCAGCAAGGGTACTACTTCTTTACCATTACTGCCCGGTAGATTGCTACTTTCTTGTCTTTATGAGAGGGGCAAGTTCCAAATCTGCCCGCCAGCAGAGTCAACCGGGGAAAGTTAATGCGCTTGCACAAGCAGCAGATGCTTCCCCTTCCTTAGCTTAGTGAACTCCGTGCAAAGAAATCAGGCTAATATTCTCTCAACAAAAAAGAAAACGTCTTGTACTAAAAGGAAAATAAGCAAAACCAAGAAGAAGCTACTCTATAAGCGAAACATGCGACGACATTGACCAAGGGGCTTAGGCTAATGTGATTCTCCAATCTTCTTAAAACCGGTAGGGGGCTTTCAATGACGATGAACGAGGAGGGTGTTTCGTCAGCAGCCGTGGAAACAATAGGGTAAACGGAGCTAGAGTGGCGTCTCGGCAAGGATGTCGACACGCTCTCTTTCGGCGCGCATCGCTGAACCAGACACATGGCCACACACTATCGTTTCATAGGGTCTCTGGGCCAATGCCTGCTTTAGGAAGGTGGTTTTTGTTCCGTTAACGTACGACACCACTAATAAAAAGAAGGCGATATCAAGCCGGAGGTCAGGGACAGTTGAGGTTAAGTATAGACCCGAAGTCATAAAGAGCGAGTTGTGGATGGTATAAACAGAAACAATAAAATCGGTGACTGCACGGCTAGATTGAGATCGAACGAACTTACAAGACAAGATAGAATGTTGCGACGTCAGTGAAGCGTTGCAAAGCGGCTGGGATAGGATGATGGTGATGATTAATCTTTATGGTGCAAGGGCAGCTTTAGCCAAAGAGCGCCAAGCCACGGGTTCGAACTTGACCGCGGCGCCCGCTATTCGATGGAGGCGAAACGCAAAGGCTCCCGTGTGCTGTGCGATGTCAGTGCACGTTAAAGATCTCCAGGTGGTCGAAATTGCTCCGGAGCCCTCCACTACGACGCCTCTCTCTTCCTTTCTTCTCCCAGTCTCTCCTTTATCTCTTCCCTTAGGGTGCGGTTCAAGTGTCCGCCGAGATGTGAGACAGATACTGCGTTATTTCCTTTCCCCAAAAACCAATTTTCAGTTTTCACAAGGTAGCATTGATGGCAAAGGTAGAGACAAAGACCCATTTCCCAATCATTTCACCCTAACAACGCCGGGCACCAGGCAGGGGAAGACTTGTACCCATTCTATCACCGATGGCTACCCGATGGCACTGCATGAAGATTGAACGTAGCACCTCCCGCATGCGAGGTGGATTTTCAAGCCACTAGGCCACCGCTGCGGTATGGCTGGGATGAGAAATAATTGGAGGAAGAGCTATCATTTTATGAAGTAAATCAATGAACGTTTAACTGTTAATAGCGAGCCAAGAAAAGAAGGCAATAACGAATAACAGCACGTTTGGTTAGCTATTTATTAAGGCTTCGAGACAGCGGACATCGCGCTCCTTAGGCACGCAAGAAAACTGCAGCTATAGGCGCTCCGTGCAAGAAAACGTCGTTTCACATTAAGCAGAAAAAGATGGGTAATTTAGGGGCTCGTCACGACACAGAATATGAAGAAAAAAGTTTTTGCGTAAAAGATGCAGGAGTGAAGGCAGTGACAAGATTGTTTGGTTATTTTCGATGCGCTATTTCATGTAATAAAAAAAACCATGAGCACAAACGCAAACAAGAAGGTAAAGAGAAACAAATGAGCAACTCACCTATGTTTGGAATACTGCTGTTTTGTTTAGATGTCTGAGAGTAATATAAATAAGGTGTTTAACCTTTTAAGGTGTGGGATAACTAGTTTTAATGATGAATACAAAAATGACACTCGAGGTATTGTTGTACCAAGGTGATATGGAGCCCACTGAAGAGCAAATAGGAGAAATTCGATAGAAATTAACTAAACGACAATATTTATTCATGATTTTTTTATCTTATGCATTGCTGCTTTGTTTTTCAGTTTTGTTTGTCCTTCGGGAATTTCATTTCTCTTTGACAACTTTTAGATTAGTTTCACGTTTGCCCTGGAACAAGAAGTTCAACAAATACGTATAAACTACAGGCCCTGGCGCTGCATTGGGTTATTGGCATTGATGATCTAGTGCCGTTGTCCTATTATGTGTCATAATCCTTCTAAATTTACTGAGTTATTGCGCTATAGTCCAGACTTCGAAAATCATTGCCTATAATTCAGTTATTTGACGTCGGTAAACCACGTCCGTATCAGTGAAAAAAACAAAAACAAATCACATGCGGCGCATCAAACAGTCGCATATCATAGTAAGGACTCTGAAGGACTCTGAATGACTCTGGTAAGGCGTATTACGGGAGTGTGCAGTAATCCGCATTGAGTAATAAATAAACATAACGGCAAGACACTAAAAAGAATAATGATGCTAAGAATAACTCCAATCGTCTGTGTAATAAGCGCTGGGGTTGAAAGCAACCGCAATACATCGATTACAATGTGCTGCATGACAATTTAGTGTTGTGCCGCGTGGCTGGGTGTTATAGAGTGCGACGCCGTAATGCGCTTATAATATACTAAGAGATTATATTTCCCGAGTGGGTTGCAACATGCTCCATGCCCTCATGACCCAGTGGTTCATGTCATCCTATCTTTTTTTGAGACTTTGCAAATCTCTTAATCGCCATTCGCATCTATTCTGCCGGCGACTAATTCAGCGCTTTTTTACCAATTAAATTTTCAATCTCACTTCCTTCGAAACTGTCCCACCCAAGTACACAGTCCAGAAATGTCGACTACATTTTTTCACATCATCGACAGCATATAGCGCACCTGACGGCGTTCAGGGCCTGCATATTGTTGACGCTCTTCTCCAATTCCATTATTTAGCCTCTTTGCCATTGATCAATCACACCTTCGATACCAGAGCTGGCATCATACCAAAGGCACCAGACACGGATGGTGGACGGTATTGCTAGCTGTATGTCTACAGTGATATTTCTGGTAGTAGTTCTCAAAATACACAAAAGAAATGGATAGGCAAACAACCCACTACAAAGTACGACTCCAAGATTCATTCGCATAGGTCGAACTTCTGGCAGCTATTTAATAGCAAAGTGATGCGCATCATCGGCTGAAGATGGCATCTCTTTTCAACCTTATAAGAAAGTAGAAGCCAATCCTCCTAGATCTTCTCGAGGCTAACAATGAAGAATGGGAATCAGTTCTGAATTTTTTTTTTGTACCAACCGTCGGATGTTCATGTCATAAGCAGTCGCCAAATCCCGGGCCACACCGCTCATTTTCCACATAAGTTCCAAGCTCGCTAAGCTGATAGAATGTGAGCTGGCGGCTGCCCGGTCGGTGTTGAAGCCGCGTCACGTCGGCCACACTGATTTCCCTGATTCTCAAAGGGGGAGATGAGCTCACTTTCAGTACTAACCGGAACAGCGGGCTCACTATACCGTCACTACCCCCTGTGACCCCTGCTGTGACGCAACAGGCTGAGGTGCAGCGAAAGAGTCCTAGATGCAGTCTCTGACAATAGAAACTCCTTCTGTATAAACTTTCTCTCACTCTATTACTCAAAAACGAAACTATTAATGGAGCGGTTGAATGATGTCCGGCTGAATGTTTAAATGTGCATGCACAGTGGTCAAAACGCTTATCTAGAGCACGCTCTAGGTATGTTTCGGACTCAACATGCGATGTCTAGCGATAAAATTTGGCTAAAAATTATCTTAATGTAAGCATGTGCAGCTATACTCACAGGATTTCATCGTCATTTTTCGCCTTCCTGTTCGCAGGGGCCTTCGGAGCTGCGGAACACACAGTTCGGTCGTTGTAGACGTGTTTTGCACCCTGTACATAGGTGTGTGTGTGCTTGCGCGCGCATATGTGTGAGTGAGTCAGCTGGACGCATAAGTTACAGTGAAAACAACTCATCATACAGTGGACATATGGACGAAATTGAGATAAAATATATCCTAGCTCAATCAAGAAGAGAAAGTGAAATTTGGCGGTACATCTAATACGGAGAACCGATAGAGTGTGCTCCCCAACGACAGCAGCAGAAATACACGGCAGCAGAAATACAGCGAGATAATTTTCTTTACAACTAAAGTACAAAAGACAACGCGAAGCATAATCAAGAAGCTGCAGGCAAATGAAGACATGTCTTGTTTTGGCTGGCACGAATCCAGAACAAAAAGACGTATGTTAAAGAACAGAAAGGAAACCTTCGACGAAAAACAAAACATCGCTGACGAACCCTGTGTCATTGAACTTCTATTCCATGGTATGACCGACAACAGAGAAGAAAGTTTTCTCCCCTTCAATCACAATCACATAGAGAGAGGGCCCTACTCCAACAGTATCTCATCAGTCATTTCAACACTCCGCTTTCCATCTAGGAGCATTCACTTTCGACGCCCGAACATATAGCATCATTCGACCGAACCGCTAACAAAACGCCACCGTGCAAAAGGAGAGCCGACAGTTGCACAAGTAAAGGCGCCAGTAATCAAGGTTGGCAAGGCAGGCCAACTTCAAGACAATGTAGTCGCTTCGCCGAGACCGAGACGGTAAGCAACACAAGACAAAAAAAAAAGATTCGGCCAGGCTAGATTCTCATACAAGGACACACAGAGCTACGAGACGTGCGAAACAAAAGACGGGTGGCCAGGCGGGCGCGCAGAGTTTGCGTAACAAAAGGGGAGACGGATAAAGGGGGAAAGAGAGAGATGCCGCAACTGCGTTAGAAGATACGAGGCCCGCACTAAGCGTGCCAACGTGAACGACAAAACAAGCAGCGCAAACAGCGCAAACAAGATGGCGTCTGCAGGTCGTTCATTCTCATCTGGGAAATGCACTTAACTGAGTAACTCCCCAAGGCATCTTTAGCCGACTTGGGACACTCCCGCCCGTTGCCAGCAAAGGGTATTCTGGTCCGTAGGCGCTGCCACCGCACGCTTCACACCCACCCCCACAGCCGTGGGAGTCAGAAACCGACAGCGTACAGTTACCCACGCCCGCACCCCCTCCGAATAACGAACGAAATAACGCACTCGCCCCAAACATAAAACTTCGAAACACGGCGGCTCACGACGAAAGGGGAATAGGAGGGCAGAAAAAGGGACGCGATAAACAGGCGCGCCCTCTCGCGTTCAGCCACCTCGCCGTTGGAGGCGCAAGAGCGAACGGACTGAAAGAGGGGGCGAAAGAGCCGCGTTGCACGCACAAAGCAGACGATGCATAGTGGAAAGCTGGCCGAGTATAGGGAATCACTAGAGACGAGTGTAGGGAAAAAAGGAACAAGAAGAGGAAGAAACCTTCTCAACACCGTTGGTGAAAAGGAGCAAGAGTTACCGGGCTGCGGTGAGGGAAACTAGGCTGCGATACTTTCTTCGTTGGAAACGGGAAAGGCGGGAAAGGGAAATATAGACAGAAAAAAGGGAGACGCGAGGACTTTGTCCCCAGACATCGCGACAAGAGCGAGCAGTGGTGGTGCAGGAGTGAAAGGTAGATGCTCGAGGACAGGGAAACGGGAAAGAAGTGTTCCTTCCGCCGAGGCCATTGATTCCCCTTTGGTTTGGCGACAAAGGTTGCCGAAAAGGGGAAGGAAGGGAAGAATCTAGCGGGGGAGGGGGGGGGGGGACAGAAGCGGCAAGAATAAGGGTAGGTCTGAAGAGATGCCGCCGAACCCTCCGGGGAATTTTGTTGCCCAGATTGAGAGCTCGCAAACGGCGAGCCAAGAAAGAACACAAAAGTATGGGGGCCTGGACATGCAGGCATCGAACGACAGGGGAGGCTTATACGGGAAAAGTCCGCGAAGAGGTTGAGGCAATCTGAAGCTACATAAACAACGCCGAACGAGGGAGCAACTGGAAGAAAGAGAGAAAGAAGGATGTGGTCGGCACGGCGTAGACGCGAAGATACTGCGGAGCCGAGGCAAATTTAGACAAAGGTCTTCGATGAATCCTTGAGACGTGACTCTTGGCCAAAAAGTTCGCCTTCTTTGGCGGCCGTTCATCTTTTCCCCCTGCTTCATCGACTTTCGTGTGGGATGCTTTGCGGAAAAAAACTACTTGCACTGCGAGGAGAATAAAACGAGCCTCTTTTCTTCGCACGATTCATGCAGTTAAAAAAAAACTGGCCCACGAAACAGAACACGCGCCCCTTTTCTGTAAAATGATGCCAGCAGCATCCTATACCCCACGAAGTGCTGAAAGATAAAAATATTTTTAGCATTTGCAACTCGAGCTTTTTCTTTCTCTTCGAAGGGTTTTCACGCAGCTGGCACCGCGGATCTTTACTGACTAGCCGACGTTGAGATATCTTCATTCGTGTATTGGTTGTCTACAACTGACAAGCATTGAAGAAGGTCCAGTATGGGACGGCTACCGCCTTTTCGCTCGCTTGGCGTCGGATGCTGCTAGAAATACGGCATATTAGCCTCCGTAGCTGCTCTCATTCCAGGCGGTTCACGCTCGACTTCACTTCTAGTCGACTGCGAGGTTCGCAGACGGCTGCGTGCCAGCAAAGCTCGCATTATACGGCAAGCACGGCTAAAGAAGCGAGAGCAGCGAGCCAATTGCTGGTTGCCTTTGAAAATCTCCGTGAGATTCGCCCCATCTGCAGGCAGTCGGCTGCAGCTCTTTTCCAAAGCGGCTCAAGGAAAAAGTAATGCGATTGCGACGGTGATTTCCGAAAGGCGCCTCTCCCTTTCAGCCAGCTCTGACGCGCGGAGTCAGTTCGAGAACCAGCGTTCGCGCCGAAAAGCTTCGGGACTAAATCGGCAAGAAAAGTTTACTGAACATTTCGTCCCATCTGTTTACAGTTTGGCGCTTTGGACGCCCATCAGGCGCCTCCTATACAACATCACTGAGCAGGCGCTCGGAAGGCGCAACACCACTCGCTTTATCCCAGCTCACGCTGATTCCGGTGGGTAGTTTCCCGTGAAATTATTCGTCGCACGTGCTTGCTTGAAAGCGTACTCTTTTATATGTAAGACGCCTTTCTAGCTACCTTAGGTGCGTGGGGGCCCGGATGTAGCGCTACCAAGCGGTAGCAGTTTTGTGGGGAGATATGCGCGCCAATCTGGCATGATGAGAGCTCGGGCATCGAAAAGTGCAGGCTTCATCTATAGAAGGAAAAATTCTTGCGTTCCCGGGCAAATATGCGCGCGTTTGAAGCGCACAAGTTGTTGGGTGGTTGTAGTTTAGAAAGAAACAAGTACCAATTTTCAGCACGAAGAAAAAATACAAACGATACACCCACGTAAGTTGCATGAGATTCGTCAGCTTTCATTTTTTGGGGGAGAGGGGGGGGGAAGAGCGGTGGGGGAGGGGGTCGAAACATTAAGGCGCGTTGAATTCTCCACACCTTCTAAAGAGTGAGAAGAAACCTTTATCTGGCCGGATAGTTATAAAAGGCCGGGTTGCATTGCCTTACCACATGGCCAGCAGGAGGTTAACCCTACTAGCGACTTCATAGGCGCGCTTGAGGATCCGCGCTCGAATCTGGGAGCGACGCTGTAGGCTTCTTTTTCTTTTAAAAAAGAAAAAAAGGAGAGCAAAAGAGTCGCTCTCATTCCTTTCTTCATAATAATAATAATTGGTTTTCAGGGAAAGGAAATGGCGCAGTATCTGTCTCATATTTCGTTGGACACCTGAACCACGCCGTAAGGGAAGGGATAAGGAGGGAGTGAAACAAGAAAGGAAGAATGAGGTGCCGAAGTGGAGGGCTCCGGAATAGTTTCGACCGCCTGGGGATCTTTAACGTGCACTGACATCGCACAGCACACGGGCGCCTTAGCGTTTTTCCTCCATAAAAACGCAGCCGCCGCGGTCCTTTCTTCAAAAATAAAATAAAAAGGCAGTTGGTGCTACTGCATATCCATCTCCTTTCCTTTTTTCCTGCACGGCGTTTCTTGGGCGTTTCGCGGTCGCGCGTCACATACCAAACCTCTAAGGTTCACTTCACGAAAGACGGGATTTGTTGCGTAACACAAGGCGTAGATAAGGATCTGTCGCGGGCACCGTATATGTTCGACTTTCTTTTGTCCTAGCTTCTCTCCCTCAGGCCACAGCAGAACTCAGACTAGATTTTGAGTTAGAAAAAAAAAAACGGGCGACGAGAAACATATAAACAACTGAAATATAGAATATTTCGACACAGGAAGTACCCCAAAGAAATTACCGCGTATTCGAGCTTCATATGTCGAAACTTCCTGTCAGCCAGTACCACTTAGTTTTTTATCTTTTTTGGGAGACAGCTTTGAGAAAAAATCGGGTGGAATGCATTCGAAGCAGACATTCTCTCTTCCGCTAACTGCGCGCAAACTCTATCTTTGTCGCAACGATGGCAGCCGACAGTGACGTGCACTATAATCCCCAGGCGACGTTCGTCGCTTGCTGTCGTTCTGCTAAAAACAAAAACGTCGCGTAGACCTGAACGGTGAAAGAACCCGAACTCATTTGGCTGGATCTGGCCCGGAAATTAGGTATCCACGTGAAATTGAGATTTCAACCAGCACTTTTTTTTTTACCTGCGCCCAAACAAGTTCTTTCCTTCTGCTTATTTAATTTTGTTCATTTCATTCTCGCAGTCCCTCTGGAGTCTACTTTGAGCGCAGAAGCATGTTTGCTGTCACTGTTTTCTTTTATACGATTTCCTTTGATTTCAGAACGTTTCATCTTTCTTGCTGGAGTAAGTTGCAGCGAAATGCCGTAGGCAGTCTTTGTCTCTTTTCTTTATTTTTCATTTTTAGGTGTAACACGCCATATACAGGCTTGGCCTCTCTCGTTTTTCTTTAGGAATAATAATAATAATTGTTTTTTTTTTTGGGGGGGGGGGGGGAATGGCGCAGTATCTGTCTCATATATCGTTGGACACCTGAACCGCGCCGTAAGGGAAGGGATAAAGGAGGGAGTTAAAGAAGAAAGGAAGAGAGAGGTGCCGTAGTGGTGGGCTCCGGAATAATTTCGACCACCTGGGGATCTTTAACGTGCACTGACATCGCACAGCACACGGGCGCCTTAGCGTTTTTCCTCCATAAAAACGCAGCCGACGCGGTCGGGTTCGAACCCGGGAACTCCGGGGTCAGTAGTCGAGCGCCCTAACCACTGAGCCACCGCGGCGGGGAAATATTTAGGAAGCCACAACTGCATTTTCTATGCACTTTAAAGCATCGAAAAATTTACAGG